>NC_056725.1:1311893771-1311973274 GCF_019279795.1 Protopterus annectens | reverse complement strand
ATGTTGCCAGGTGAAGGGAAAAACCCCACTTGCTGGAACTTTAGCAGTTACCCCCAA
The DNA here is from genome assembly GCF_019279795.1 of Protopterus annectens. Taxonomy (NCBI): domain Eukaryota; kingdom Metazoa; phylum Chordata; order Ceratodontiformes; family Protopteridae; genus Protopterus; species Protopterus annectens. The sequence goes on along the minus strand of NC_056725.1, from coordinate 1,311,973,217 downwards.
ATCTTATTCGGGAAAGAATAAATTTAGACCCCTGTCATGCCTTTTCAGTTTTGCCAGTTTCCACTGTGAAAATATATACATTTAAACAGCTACAATATTGCATGTACATGTCTGTTGTCTTCCAGCAGGGCACACTGTGGATACTTTTCAGCCACAAGCACTTTACAAAATATTTTTCAGCAGAAATGTCTGTACAAACCTAGTTTAATATACACATGACATAAAGTTTTAATACATCTGTAACACAAGCATCTTGTATCAATCACATTGATATTCACAATTACAAAATTCCAAATAGCTGTGCTGGCAGCATCTTCCTTCATCACAGTGAGTTTAACTTGCACAACTGTACTTCAGTCAGTACTTGATAATACAAGACTAGGGACTGCTGCAGGACAGAAGAATATGTATGGGTATTTCTTCCTTGATAAAGGAGCGAGTGTAAATAAAATAGCAGAATTTCACTATACCTTGTCTTCAGAGTAGCTCCACAATGAAAAAATGCTTACAGTGTTCCAGTGCACAAAGGAGAGATCCATTGCAAAGCTAAAGATTTATGCCAGTAAGTCTTACAAGCTTAATTGGTAGATGTAAGAGTTGTGGTGGAAGTCATGAAGTATATGGTAGGTGATTGGTATTTTGATAGGTACCAACACGAATTCTCACAAGGAAGATCAATCAACACGAACTTGATAAGCTTTGAACTGTTGCCGATGCTTTGTAAAATAACTTAACAGTTGATGTGATTTATTTAGATATGGCTAAGGTGTTCGATTGAGTACTCCATTATGAAATAACACACATTTTAGGAAAATAGGAAGTTTAATAAATATATCATCAGGTAGATTAACTACTGATTAAGTGATAGAGCAGCAAAAGTATACATCCAAAGTACATCCAAAGAAATTCTGATAGGGATGGGTATATCCTAGGAGTCGGTTTTGTCCTTTTCTGTTCCATATTTTCATGTTCTCCTTTCTTCTGTCAATTGGCTTATTAGATTTGCAGATGATTGCAAATGTGGCGTTATCATTGACTCCTCTGCAGACACTGACATTATTCTAGAAGGTCTATCTCTGACTAACAGATGGTGCCAAAGCCATGGTCTTAAGCTCAATGCTAAGAAAGTGAATAATTATACCCTTTGGGAAGTCAGCCATTCTGGCTAATTACCATGTTGATAATATACTCCTAAGAGTCTACTCAGTGGTCAGGGATCTGGGTATGCATATAGACAGTAGCCTTACCTTCAGTCACCACGTGGCGACAGTGGTGAGGAAATCCCTTTTATGTTGCGCAACTTGTAAATAAGGGCATGGCATCTAAGTCCAAAGAAGTTATTATCCCACTGCACTCTGCCCTTATCAGTCCAGTCTTCAAATACAATTCTCTCTTTGGTATGTGCCTGAGTAGGCATATGTAGCAACTATAGTATCATCAGAGGTTCCTTACAAAAGGAATGTAAGGCGCAACAAACCTGCCTTATGCAGATCACCTTAAAGCCCTTTCCCTCTACCCAGTCGCCTATAGATTGCTGAGGTATGATCAATAACTGGCTTACAAGGCATCCACAAACCCCACACTTATAAATCTCCTACATATTCGTAAGTCAAAGAGTATATAAATACAAGGTCTAAGGACCTGAATTTTGTCTGTTACTTAGAGAGACAGATGTGTGTCCCAGACACTGCCCCTGCTATAGAACAGGTTTCCCAGCCATGTGAAGCTGAGTTTGTCCATTACCCAGTTTAAGGGCAACCTAGACCAGTGGATGAGGAATAGTAAATTTACACCAGACCTGGAACCCATGTCCCTTATGGACAGAGGTAGCTTATACATGCCTGGCCATCAGTGTTGGATACAGGACATCATTATTATTTTGGTAAAACGTGGCTAGGCTTAGAAAACCCTTGGGGTTGTTAGTCTACTAGCAGTTTGTGAACCTCTGAATAAGTAAATGCTGAGTAGGAAAGGCTGCTGATGATGAACATTAGCTGGGATTCTGACTTCCATTAGTGATGAACATGTGGCCCAACAGTATCTGGACAGTCTGTTTCATTGGTTTCAAAATCATGAAATATGTTTTAATGAGACAAAGTCTAGTTTTGCATATGGGTGGAGATGATTTAAATTACTCCTGTGGTATAAATAATACATTAATTAAAGAATCGCATGATGAAAATTATAATTTTGGTGTTAATGTAGATGTGCTATTAGATTTTGGAAGACAGGTAGATAGGATCAGGAGGAGTGCATGTTCTCTAATTAGTGCCATGGAGAGAATGATTGCATCAAGGGAAAAGTTTGTTTATACTTCCAGTTGATAAGTCTCTTATTAGCTTAATGTTGGAATATGGTTCTGGATGTTATGTATATTCTGTGTCTGTTATTGGAAGACTGGAAAAAGGTACAAAAGTGATGTTAAAGGCCTTAGCTCATCCTCCCAAAACTTTCCTAACAAGCATCTAATGTTCATGGCTCTCTGCTCCCTTCTGAATACTCTGTCATGTTCTTTCTATTTCCATGCCTAGAAAGGATAATCACAAAACAAATAAGTATTTCAGAAGAATGAGAAAATTCTCTCTTTAAAAGTCTTAAGTTCTCCTTAAACGATTAAATCAGATGAATTCCATATTTGTCATATCAAGTTTACCCTAATGTTCCATTAATGAAAAAAAGTGCTTCATTGACACCTTTTCATTATTTACCAAAATTGACTGTAGTGAAAGCCAGGCTAGGTAATTAAGCTGAAACTTTCCTTCTTAATTGTAGTAAAAGCAATTGTTGGGAAAACTTCTTTGGTAGAAAGACGGCCTCTTTTTCCAAACTATAACATTTTTTCCCTGAGTACTTGTTAGACAGTTTCTTTTTTTTTTGCTGTTTGTAAATTATGAATTATTGACTGCATTGAAAAAACTAGAGGTTGAAATGCTTTCTTGAGGACAGACACATGCCTCTTACTACAGGGCTCTATCCATCAGCCTGCATGTCACTTGTCATTCAGTCATCTTTTTTTCTGTTGAAGATTTGTTAAGTCTGTTTTGGCCTTTAGTGTATTTCATCAGGTGTTGGTTCCATCTCATCCGTATTCTTTACCAGACATCTATGACTCTGACTTTGGAACAGTATTTTTCTGTAGCACTGTCATCCACTGACCAGATATCATTTACATCAGCTTTTGTTTTCTGGACATCAGCTGCACAGAGTTTTTAACCTTCCAGCCTATACTCCAGATGTTCTTCGTGTTTCACTGTTGCAGTCATTACATTTGGGTAATCTGCTGGCAGGTTGCCCTCAGTCGGCCTGATTAACAAAGTCTTGGGTTCTGCGTTGGTTGCTGTCCCTTCTTCTATGACGTCAGGTCATCAGGGATATAAAACCTGCATCTGACACCATCACATCAGTCTTTCTTGCTGTGCGGCGCCCGAAGCAGAAGCAGTTTGCAAGTGCCGGTCGGCTGACTCCTGAAATTTTCGTTTTCGAGAACCAAAGTCTTCAACTTAAAGCCAAGTACCCTGTTGCGGAAACTTTTTCTTGCTCCTTACCGATGTCAGTAAAAGTTAATAATTGCATTACTTGTGGAAAGCAAATACCTTACCGGTACTCAGTGAGGCGCTTTCGCAGCGCCTGTTACCTGCTATTTCTGATTAGCAGGTCTCTACTGAGACCCATTCAGAGTCGGGTATGCCGCGAGAGGCTTCACCTATGGAACCTGTGGATGTCTCTACTTTGGATGGGTCCAGAGCTGCTGTGCAGGCACCGGCTTCTGAAGGTGTAATCAGGCCTACAGACTTGCATGTTAAATCAACTCCACCTTCATTATGAAGGCCTAAATCTCGATCTATGTCTAAAAAACCAATGCCCAGGCCACATGTTCAGGCCCCTATACCTAAAAAACAAATAATCAAAATGGCTGAAGATCTAATTACTCTAATCAGGGGTAGTCAAACCCCCCCCCCCCCCAGAGGCCTAGAGCTGAGCTTGATTATTAATCTTCTGATCCGGTTTCTGTTTCTTCTGATTCTACTAATGACCTGGATTTGTCCATACCTACTTATGAGGATTCTGATGCAGAGGATTCCATTCCCTCTGCTTCCCCTCCCGAGGATTTTTCTTTTGGGGAAACGTTGCATGCCTTAAGGGAGCATTTTCACTGGGAATGTCAGGAATTTTCTGATTCAAAAAAGAGGCTTAGGGATTTCCTTCTTCTACCTCAGCATAGGCCCTTGACTATACCTCCTGTACTAGACATTGCTGATGTGTTTTCGGAATCCAGTATGGCTCCTGATTCCCTTCCTCTGGCTCCTAGTAAACCTGACAGATACTACAGGGTTCCTGACTCCCACAAGTTCCTTTTCAAAAATCCTGTTGCAGATCCAGAAACCATTTCTCAGGGGCCCAAGGGCGTTAAGGCTTCTACTGCAAAACATCCTACCCCTTCTGATAGAGACTCCAGGGCACTGGATAGATGGGGTAAGAAGGTTTATACTTCTGCAACCTTGGCAATCAGGGCTTTAAACTGTCAATTTCATACGTTAAAATATGAACAGCATATTATTGGACTGCTTAAACAGAAAATTATGTTGTTTCCTGACTGTGTGGAAAATAAAGATTTACAGGATTTATTGCATTCTGCTGAACAAGTTGGAAAACATATTTTGCAATGTGGTTTTGATTCTTTAGAGGCCTCCTGCAGGGCTGCTGTTACTGGGTCTGTGCTTAGAAGGCATGCTTGGCTTAAGGAGCAATCTTTGCCTGATCATGTTAAAGCAAAATTGTTGGATGCTCCTTTAAATCAGGACCGTCTGTTTGGCAATAAGGCTGAAGAAGTTCTAAAAATGATGGAAGATAAAGCTAAATCTATGCAAACTGTTAAAGATTTCTTACAAGTGCAACCTCCAAGATTTAGTAGGCACTGGCCTACTAAGAATTGGTCTTTTCCAGCTCCTTCCAGATCCTCTCAAGCCAAACCCAGACACTCCAAAAGCACCAGGTTTCAGTCCCAGGGGACTCTCAGAACTAAGCAATGGGGGGGGGGGGCGCCCCTTCCAAATCTGGAAATAACAAGACACCCCCTGTGGTAAACAGTCTCAATGACTTCCTTTTAAAATTACCAAGCACTTATCTTTTAGATCCCCCCTTTGGGGGGAAAGATTGCTCTTCATGCAAAGAACTGGGAACTCATAACCCAGGACAAATGGGTTTTAAATATATTGTCCCAGGGATACAGATTTCATTTCCACACGTTGCCAACACCAAACGGGTGGCCAGTCCTGACCCCAAATCAGTGGGCAGAGGCTCAAAAACAAGTACTTTCCCTCTTAAACATGAGGGCTATTCAACCAGTACCATAAGAGGAAAAGGGACAAGGTTTCTATTCCAGGCTCTTTCTGGTACCCAGAAAAGGCAAATCATGGCATCCAATTCTGGACCTGTCTACTCTAAAAACCTTTCTGGACATTCCAAAATTCAAGATGCTGACTCTTCACCAGTTACTTCCTATGCTAGGCAAAGATGCCTTTAGATGCCTAAAGTTGGCAATTTTAGATTTAAAAGAAGCATACCTGCAGATCCCAATCAGGGAATCTTCCAGAAGATACCTACGCTTCAAGGCAGGCTACTTACATTATCAGTTCTGTGCACTGCCCTTTGGCTTGTCTACTGCACCCAGGGTATTCACAAAGTGCCTGGCTCCAGTTATTGCATTTTGCAAGCAAAGAAATATTCAAATATATCTATACCTGGACGGTTGTCTAATTCAGACAGAAAACCAGGGCATATTTCTAAATCATCTGGCATTTGTAAAAAGGGTTTTAACTTGTCTGGGGTACACCATAAATGAAAAGAAAACACAACTCGTACCCTCTCAACAGATTACATTCTTGGGTGCAAGCTTGAATACATCTGCCCAGATGGCTTTCCTCATGCCAGAGAAGCAAATTAATTTGGTAACTTACTTCTAACAAGTGGCCACAAAAACCCTGCTATCTGCAAGAAAAATACTGCAAGCATTGGGGTTCATGGCCTCCTGCATTCTTCTAATTCCATATGCAAGACTGCATATGAGGAAACTACAGTGGTACTTAAAAAGTGTATGGAGTCAACATTGTCACAGCCTGGAAACAATGATTCCTATCATACCTTGCCTACGCCTGGAATTCCTACGGTGGGCAGAGGCCTGCCACCAAAACAAGGGACTGCCATTCACACTACCCCTGCCGCCCAAACCCTAACTACAGATGCATCAGACTATGCATGGGGGGCTCACCTGGCAGGGAAGTGCATTCAGGGCAAATAGAACCCAAATCAAATGCACCTAAATATCAATCAAAAAGAAATGTTAGCGGTACAGAATGCTCTGACAGCCTTCAAGGACCACATTATTTCAGGACAACTAATGGTAAAGACGGGTAACACCACGGTTATGTGGTACATAAACAAGCAGGGGAGTACACATTCTTACCCCCTCTGCAGACTAGCCATGGCATTGTAGAACACAGCCTTGAGCTACCAAGTGCACCTACAAGCTCAATTCCTGCCAGGAAAATTGAATACACTGGCAGACGGACTAAGCAGAAATCTCATGGACCCACATGAGTGGAAACTGGAACCATGGATTTTCAACATGTTGACAAGCAAATGGGGGAGCCCAAACATAGATCTATTTGCCTCCCCTCAGAACTACCAGTTGGACAGGTTTTGCACAAGGACTCCCCACAAAGAAGCCTGGAAAGTGGATGCTCTGTCCTTCAGCTGGAAAAGCCCATCAGTCTACACCTTTCCCCCTCTGCCTGTGCTCTCCAAAGTTTTGCTAAAAGTCAAACAGGACAAACCAAGAATGATTTTGATTGCTCCAGACTGGCCACGCCAACACTGGTACCCACTCCTGCGCAGTGTGTCACAAATATCTCCATGGCACCTGCCTCAGACCCCTTCCTTGCTGTCTCAGCAGGAGAACCAAATTCTGCACCCTCAGCTTCCAACATTGAACCTTGCAGCCTGGCTAATCATTTAAATTCACCTTTATCTTCCCTCAGCAAACCTGTGACAAATGTCATCTTGGAGGCAAGAAGGCCTAGTACTAGAAAATCTTATGCTGATAAATGGAAAAGATGTTGTGCCTGGAACCAATCTTTAGGGATGAGCACAACAGCACCCAATTTACCTCAGATTTTGCAATACTTAACTGAGATGCTTCACAAGGGCCTGTCTTTTTCCTCTATTAAAATCCACGCTTCAGCTATTTCAGCTCACTATAACACAGAACCCAGCCCTCTTCTCTCATCCCCTGCTCAAGCAGTATCTCAGAGGGGCAAAGAACATGAGACCAACCAGGAAAGCTCCTACCCCTGCCTGGGACCTTAACTTTGGAGAAGCTCACTATAGCTCCCTTTGAGCTAGCTATAATGCAGATTTAAAATTTCTTTCTTGGAAAACAGCCTTCCTTTTTGCAATCACTTCAGCTAGAAGGATATCTGAATTACAGGCCCTTATGGCAGTGGAGCCTTTTATCATCTTTCATGCGGACAGGGTATCTCTAAGGACCAGTCCACCCTTCATGCCCAAGGTGGTTTCCAGTGTGGCTCTTAATCAGTCCATTCATTTGCCAACCTTCTTTCCCAATCCACAGAACAAAGGGGAACGGATTCTGCATTCCCTGGATGTGCACAGACAACTTAGATTCTGCTTGGACAGGACTAAATCTCGAAGTAAATCTGACCAATTGCTGGTAGCATTTGCTGCAAGGGCAGAGGGGAAGGCTATTTCAGAACAAACCATTTCTAAATGGATAAGCCATTGCATTCATTTCTGCTATAAGCACCATGGAAAACCTATCCCCCAAGGAATCAGATCTCACTCCACCAGGGCTGCATCTACTTCTGCAGCCTTTCTCAGAGGTGTTCCTACCAGGGATATTCTAGAAGCTGCTACCTGGAGTTCTGTACATACCTTCACCAAGCATTATCATTTACCAATTTTCTCTAAATCCAGATCTGGTTTTGCCACTGCTGTCTTGCAGGGCCTTATAGCTGGCCCTAATGCTGTATAAACTCCTCCTCCCAACCGTAGCTTTGGGAATCTACCCAAATGTAATGACTGCAACAGTGAAACAGGAAGAACATAGTACAGTTGTGTACACTTACCGTAAATGTAGATGTTCGAGTGTATTCACTGTTGCAGTCCTGGTTACCCTCCCTCCAGCCCCCTACTTTTCTCTAGCTATACATCTACTTTCTTTTACTATGCTTAAAAGACTTTTTGGTGTATTTGCTTTTGGTTGGAGGTATATTTTTGTGTTTTTTAATTTTATCAGCTCCCCATTAGGGGGGCACAGACATCTGGGGCAAGAAAAACTGATATAATGGCGTTGGATACAGGTTTTATACCCCTGACGACCTGACTTCATGGAAGAAGGGACAGCAACCAACGCAGGACCCAAGGCTTTGTTAATCAGGCCGACTGAGGGCAACCTGCCAGCAGATTACCCAAATGTAATGACTGCAACAGTGAATACACTTGAACATCTACATTTATGGTAAGTGTACACAACTGTACTTTCTCCCATGTCTTTCCTTATGCATATACTTTTCCCAGTCAGTTATGCTTCATCCAACCTCTTCTGCATCTTTTCTTAGTTTTAGCATTCCCCAGACCAAGTGGTCTCATATTCCCATTTCTGAGTAAACAGCTTTCTATCTCATCTGAAGCCAAATTATCTTCCCTTTAAAAAGCTGAAGAAATGTCTCCACAAAAACACACTTGTTTTGAGCCTGAGAATGACCCATCAGCAGAGGTTATGAAGAAGGAATTTCTTCTTCATCTCTTCCAGGTATCCTTGTATTGGGGAAGCTGTTAAAATTGTGAGGGTGGCTTATAGATCCTCTTGGTATGGCCTTTAATAAGCTTGTAGGTTAATTCAGCAGCCCTACTGTATGACACTATCATTGGTAGGTACTCTGCAGGATACCACCAGCATTGCCTGAAAGAAATTAGATACCTTGACCCCATTTATAAGGAAGGCTGCTTATATAGTCATCCTCCGAAGAAATGGTCAGTATGAGCAGAGACCTCAAAGCCTGGTGTAATGATTTCTGTTTAACTCTGAGTAGAAATCCTTCTCCACACAATGCTGATTTCCACCTCTTTTAGAGACAGTCTGAATTGATGAACATGTTTAGAGGGTGGGTTTATGTATCCCCCTTTGTTAATCCTGAGGGTGTGTAATTATGAACTGCAGTATACATTTTTTAGTAAGTGGTGGCTGATGAGTTGCAGTTTGTGACCATTTGCCTGGCAGCAGCTTTCTTGAAAAGATGTTAAGGCCCAGTCTTTGGTCTCTACCACATTAGGTAGCCTAATGGTTCATGTGGTCTGTATTGCTACTGAAGGGTTTGCATGAACAATAGGATTTGATATAGCCTGTAGTCTTTCCTGCATCTTACGGCACCAATGTGATCTTTCTTGAGCCTTCGTTGAAAAGCCTGTTTTTGCAGGGATCTGAAATTAATAAGCACTTAGTGGGAATGAAAAGCCTACTGTGTGTAAGAAAGCAGATAGATTGTACAAAGTTCCTCAGACTTTCAAGTTTTTATATACCAGTACCACACCTGACCCAGCAGCTATAGCTTTAGTAAATCTAGCTAGCTGCCAAATATTTTGTTTTTTTCCAATCCTTTTTCTTCTGATAAGTATGGGAAAGCTTTAATAAGTTTTGGCAACAAGTCTATGCTTCTGCAACTTTGATTTTTTTATTTTTTTTATTTTAAACTTAGTCTCATCTGTTGAAGTGTAGCCTGACCAACTGTGACGGTATTAGCAGCTTTTTGACATCAGTTGTTCCACTTGTGAGGAAAAATCTGCATTGTGTTAGTTTCTTCTGTGTCTCAGGTAATTTCTCACTGTTTAGAATGTGCTTATTACTCTGTAGATACCATTTCCTGGGCTGCTGCCACTGAAATTGTTTTAAAGAGATTTGCCTGGTTGCATTCTCAGGACCTTCCAGATGATGTCAACAATGAAATTGTAAAAAAACAAACCAACACCAACCAGGTATCTTTGCTTAATATAAATAATAGAAAAATTGCATAAATAGTAACAAAGCAAAGACTAGGCTCCAGCTTTTCTCCAAAGGCAGACTGCTTTAATGGTGCACACAAGCGCTTTCACAATAAGCTTCTTCAGGTACCTGGTCCATGACTGCCTAAATATGGCCTGTACAGTATGCTGTACCTTTAACCTGAGAGCTTTGGCTGACAGGCATTATAAGCTTATTTTGAAAGGCTTACTACCTGCTTCTTTGTGTTCCGGGGCTCAAACTCCCTCAAAATCTGGAAAAGCAGCTTTCTTCGAGCCCAAGAAAAGGTCTCCGCTGAAGTCCCCCCCTCCCCAGTCTTCTTTGGAGCCTAGAGAAAAGGCAGAAAAATTATGGAGCTGACACCCTCAGATCCGAGAGCTCTTAGTCTACATTCGGATGCAAAGCCTTCCTTAGATCCAAAGATTTCAGCTCTAATAGCTGTCTCCTTATCTCCAGTGACTTCCACGTTGGATCCTAAGCCTTTTTATCTGAAGCCAAGTAAATCTTACAGGAGCAAAATGCCCGAGTTTATGGTAAAGCCCATTTTGCCCTCTTTGCCTGTACAATTGTTTCAAACTCCTAAAAAACATTCCAGGCTCCTTTCCCACTGGATCTTCTAGGTCCTCCAGAAGTTTATTCGGGCCAGATGCAGATAGGATGATGCAAAAGTTGCTCAGGGCCAGATGGGGGTCCTGTCAGCTCTGTCACCTACTGGATCTGTGAGTGTACATGTCCATTTTATCTCCTTATCTGATCCGACCTATGGTTTCGGAGCCCCAGGATCCGAAATCCCAGAAAGTTTGTGTCTCATCCGAGGAACTTGTCCTTCTCCACTCTGACTGCTGTCCTGATGGGTTCTGCTCCGATACACTTGGACCCGAATGGGTCTCAGAGCCAAAATGTCTGTGTCATATCCAAGGGGATGGGTTTGGCTCTGTTGTTGTCAGATCCATTCTTACTCTTTGGAGCTTCTGGCCTAAACATTTGGAGTCTGATTCTCCCCTCGAGGCTCAGATTCGGGTATGGCTATGATCTACTTTCCTCAGAAGCTTCGCCTACAAGGGAGCGGGTAGTGGCTTCTCCTGGGCCCTAGCCTTTGAGGTGGTAGAAAGGGTTTTTTATCTCCAGAGAGAAGCATCGTCTTATATCGATTCCTACACCTTTGCTTCCATTGGTTCCGAACTCTGAGTCAGTCAGGTCTATTCCACAGGGACAACCAGTTCCAACAGGCCTCCAGGCAGTTCCAGTATAGGAACTTTCCCTCTCTTCCAACAACTCTCCAGAACATCCCACATAAGAGGTTCCCTGGAAGAGGATGTGTAAAAGGAGACACATAGACTCCCCCTTGGAGTTTTTCATGGAAGACACAGATTTTGATGAAGGAGAAGGATCCCCCAGATCACCACCGGATGACATTGCCTTTGTTGATATTCTAGAGATCCTGATGCAGAAAGGTGGTTGGTTATGCCAAACTCCTTCTCTTGAAGAATTAATTTTCTTGCAGGCCTTTGGTTCTGGCCCATCTACATCTTGGGTCACCTCCCCGGATGGACAAACGAATTGACCTGGTTTCCCAATGGGCATGGAATGAGTCGGATACTGCTGAGCCCATTACCAAGCACGTTTTTGACACCACCAGCAGACAAACCTCTCTGGAGCAAAGGAGTTCCAGTTGACGCAATGGTGGTGGAGGCAGCCACTAAGAAAGAGCTAGCAGATCAGAGCTGTAATCTCCCTCTGGACAATAGGGTGTGTAGAGCATTGGACAGATTTGGAAAGATGGTTTGCCTCTGCTACTTTCGCACCGAGGTCACTTAACTATCTGGTGCATTTTACTACACTTCAGAGAGATTTAACCAAAGTATTTTCAAATACTCTTGAGTCCATGTCTGCTGAGCATTTCAAGAGAATGTCCTCTCAACTTGTCACTCTTTTTTATCCATATCAAAAGCTTTAATGAGGCTAATCTGTCATATAGTTGAAGTTACCTCATGAGCAGCCACTTCGGCCATCACCATAAGGAGACATGCCTGGATATGACTGTGCGACTTTGTGGAGCCTTTTAAGATGTCTTTTATTATCACCCCATTCGATGGCACTTCCCTGTTTGGGTCATCAATAAAGGAGATGCTTACCTGCAGCAAAAAAGATGGAAAGACCCTATCTGCTGAAGAAATCAAGTTTTCTGCTCCTCAGCAGGCCTTCTGTAGAAACCAGAGAGGCGGTAAGAAAATGTGGTTCCGCAAATTTCAGAGTCCATTCCTGGATTTGCAGAGGGGGAAATTTTAATGGCAGACATTCGCCCTAAAGGCAGAAGACGCCAGCAAAACCAGGACTTTAAAGATTCTTTTTTGTACAGGTCCTATCGGGCACTCCTGAAGTGCTGCCCAACTGCCCTTCTCTGGAGGCAGTCGGGGTTAAGTCTCTTTGCATTTAGATGCCTGGACAAATATCACAAAAGACTCATGGGTTCTGAGGATAATAAATGGAGGCTATTTCATACCATTTCCCCTTCTTCCTTTTCATCAAAGGAAGAAACTTCCTGATGCTCCATCCCATCAGAGAAAGGCTGTAGCACAAGAAATTCAAAAGCTACTAGAAAAGAGTCATCCAAAAGGTCCCGTCAGACCAAATAGGATTCAAAACTTATTCATGCTTCTTTTTAGTACTAAAGAAAACGGGACCTTAGACTCATTTTTGATTTAAGCATATTGAACCAGTATATAAAGAAAGCAATGTTCGGAATGGTAACAGTTCAGACCATTCTACCTTTTCTACACAGGCATGATTGGATGTGCTCTGTAGATCTTCAGGACGTGTACTATCATGTCAAAATAGACAGATGATGCAGAAGACCTCCACTTTCAGCTGGGATCCAGTCATTACTCATTCAGAGCTCTACCCTTTGGGCTCACTGCAGCTGTCAGGGTGTTTACCAAGTGCATGGCAGTAGTTGCAGCTCACTTGAGACTGAAGGGATTCTAGATGTTTCCATATCTAGACGACTGGCTCCTGACTGCCCCATCCAAGCATCAACTTCAGCAGGCCAGTGACTATTTGCTGCAGATTTCTGACTCTTTGGGCATTACAATAAATCTCACTAAATCGAAACTTGTGCCACTTCAGAGCCTGGAATTCATAGGGTTAGTATTAGACACATCTACACAAATAGGATCCTTGCCTATCCATCACATTATTTCCATCAGGAATCAAGTTCAGGCTGTCCTCTCTCACTCATCTCCCCCAGCAAGATTAGTGCTTCAAGCTTTGGGATCAATGGCAGCTGCCATAATACTACTTCCTGTAGCGTGTTTCTTTATGTGAGTTCTCCAGTGGACTCTGGCTGTACAGTAGTCCATTCTGCATCAACCCCTGTCTTTTCAAGTAAAGCTTACCTTTATTTCAAGTTGACACATTCTCTGGTGGATGTGATCAGATTATCTTTTTTCTGGGCAGATCTTTTGTACTTCCAAACCCAGTAGCCACAGTGATACAGATGCTTCTGAACTGGGGGGGGGGGGGGGGGGGTATTTCATGGGAAGAACTGTCCAAGGCATGTGGTCCCCCCTAAGAGACCAAGTTGCATGTCAGTGTTCTAGATATGAGAGCAGTCCTCCTAGCATTGTAGGCATTCCAAGATGCTCTCCCCTTGGAGATTTGCATTTCAAACTGCCAACGTGACTGTAGTCACCCAGTCTTACCCAGTTTTACCCCCTTTTCATACAGGCCATGAGGGTTTGGAAATGCGGCAACCTCATCAGACCACTTTCTTATTGCTATGCACATCCCGGGGAAAGCCAGTGTGCTTGCAGACAAACTAAGCAGATCTATTCTGATGCCTCACTATTAGTCTCTTAGTCAGTAGTAAGCTTTTTTTCACTCTTGGTGCTCGGGTCTCATTTTTGCTTATCCTCCTTTTCCCCTGATTCCAAGATTTTTCCAGAAAGCAAGCAGGCTGAAAAGCTTAGTATTTCTTATTGCCCCCTTCTGGCCTTGGCAGGTATGGTTCCCCTTTCTACGGTCTCATCTTTGCTATCCTCCATGGATTCTGGAACCCACTTAGGATCTCCTCTCTCACCCTTTGGGGATTCAGCACCCAGACATTCTGGCCCTCAAGTTGACCACATTGTTTCTGGGCTTTCTTCCCCGGTTTGTGACATCATTTTGGCATCTCAAAAGGATTCTACCAAAAACATTTATAAAAGCAAGTGGAAAACGTTTTGTATTTGGGCATCAGATAAGGACATTGATCCTTTTTCCCCACCAATTTTGGCTATTCTTCAATTGATGACATCTCTTTTTCAAAGATGGTGCTAGTTTCTCTATTATTAAACCTCATTTGACAGCAGTTTCAAATTTTCACACAGGGAATACATCTGTTTCCTTAGCTTCCTCTAGATTATGCATATCAGTGTTCTAGATATAAGAGCAGTCCTCCTAGCATTGCAGGCATTCCAAGATGCTCTCCCCTTGGAGACTGTTGCATTTCAAACTGACAACGTGGCTGTAGTCTGGTACATCAACAGACAAGAAGGAACCTATTCTTACTCCCTTTGCATACAGACCATGAGGCATTTTTCTCCTAAGACCTCCAATAAAAGATCCCTCAGCACCTTGGGGTCTTACTGTAGTACTTGGAAGTTTTGACACAAAAACCCTTTGAACTTTCAGACAAATCTGACCTAAAATTTCTGTCATGGAATATAACTTTCTTTGTAGCTATAACTTCGGCAAAAAAAATTCTGAACTCCAGGCCATTTCAGGAAAAAACTCTTTACATTATTTTCCACAAAGACTGTGTTTCTCTGCTTACTGACCCTTCTTTTTTTACCTGAGGTAGCTTCTGAAAGTAACATAAACCAATCCATCCACTTGCTAGTTTCCTTCCAAATTTTGTAAACAAAGGAGAGTGCATGCTACACCTTCTTGATGTACACAAGCAATTATGTTTTTACCTCTACAGGACAAAACTATTTAGAAAGTTAGCCTAGAGTTTTGTATCTTTCTCTCCAAATTGCCTAGGCCAGTCAGTTTCTAAAGTCATGCTAGCTAAATGGATTACAGACTATATGGATTTACTCCACAAAAGGTATGACTTTGCCAAAACCTCCCCGCGCTCTCCCTACTAGATCAATGGCTACATCTTCGTCTTTTTGGTGAAGAACATCTGTCGATGACATTTGTGCAGCATCCACATGGTCCAAGGCTCATACCTTTCTCTCACTTAAAAAATTGCACGTCGTATCTAGAAGCAGAGCCTCCTTTGGTTCAACAATACTCTGGAATATCCTCTATGAGGGCCACCCAAGATGAACGTAGCTAGGGACTCTGTCCCCAAAATGAGGATGAATGAAAAACACAATATCAGATTTATGTTATGTATTCACCATAACTAGGCACCTGTGTTGTCCATTTTCATTCTTCCTCAACTCCCTTCTCATCCATCCCCCATCCTTTTTTTTTTTGGAAGGACATATTGGACTGAGTTTGGAATCTACAGTTCCAGATTTAAGCCCTAGCTCTTCCATCTTCTATTTCTGTTTCTCATCTGTTATTAGGAGATGAAGTAGCAAATTCCATCTGTGGTAATAGGGATGGAGTGCGGCATTATGGGTAGAGGGAGGAGCTCGAGAGTTGGATCTGAAGACTGTAGTATACGGACGAGTTGGATCCAAGGATCTGAACCCAAAAGTGAGGAAGACTGAAAATGGACAACACAGATGCTTCGTTATGGTGAGTACATAACTTATAATTTGTCAGGGTCACATTATCAGTTCTCTGCTTTATCCTTTGGGCTGTCCACTCTTCCAAAGTGTCTTGCTTCTGTGATAGCCTGTTACAGGGTATCCAAAGATGTCCTTCAAGAATGCAACTGCAGTCCTGACATATGGGTTGTCCTGCCTCAGGCAGCCCTTCGGTCGGCCGGATTCCAAAGTCTGGGTCCGGCGTCGGCTGATGTCGCCTCTTTCCCGACGTCAGAGCAGCTGGGGTATAAAAGCATCCGCCGACACCATCTTCTCCAGTCTTTCTTTCCGCGCGGTGACCGAAGCAGAAGCAGTTCGCAAGTGCCGGTCGGCCAGCTCCTGTGTTTTCAGTTACCGAAGTCATCAAAAAGCTAAGTACCCCGTTGGGGAACATTTTTCTTGCCTCAGCCGATGTCAGAAAAAAATTGAAAAAGTTAATAATTGTTTGTCTTGTGGTAAACAAATACCTCATAAGGACTTCCATTCTTACTGCCTTCCCTGCCTGGGCCCAGACCACAACGTCTTGGCCTGTGCTGTCTGTGCTTGCTTTAATAAGCGCACACTCAGGCGCCGGGCAGAATTTGCCGAAGACTTTTTTGGCGAAAATTACACTTATATCATGCCGTCGGAACAACCGACAGCACATATTTCAAAAGAAAGGACCGGGACCGACATCCTCGGCCCGCGTCACTGATACCATGCCTAAGCCTTCAGCGAGTGCATCGGTCTCTTCGAGGCGGTAATTCAACCGCTCCAGACCGGCGACGACACCGCTTTACAGCGTCCGGTCCCGGAGGTTTCCCGGTGCGGTTGTTGATTTTCCTCCCGAAACCGAAGCTCAAGATTTACCTGACACCATACCGATGGATAAAGTTACTCCTGCACGTGGGGCAGCTAGGCCTCTGGTCTCCATGTCCATCAAGGCCTACACACGTGCTAAGGCTGCCAGCCAGGCTAAGGCCCATCCTCCTAAATCTTTTTCCCAGGGCCCCTCTTCTGATAAACAGATCATGACTCTAGCTGCAGATCTAATCTCTCTAATCAGAGGTTCTCAGACGCATCCAGACAGAGGTTCTCAGCCGCCTGCAGATAAAAGGCCTAGGGCTGAGCAGACAGACACCCTCTTTTCAGATGAAGCCTCTAGGGATTCAGAGCACTCAGATACCCAGGAAGAATCCTTCCAGGCCTACGAGGACTCTGATGCTGAGGAATCAATTCCTTCTGCCTCTCCTCCAGAGGATATTTCTTTCGGAGAAGTTCTCCACTCCATGAGAGAACATTTTCAGTGGCAGGGTCAGGAATTCTCTGACTCCAGGAAAAGGCTACGTACCTTCCTTAAGTTACCCCAGCACAGACCATTAGCTATTCCTCCAGTGTTAGATGTCTTGGATGATGTATACTCAGACTCCAGTGCTTCCCCTGATTCTCTCCCTCCTGCTCCTGTCAAGCCAGACAGATATTACAGGGTTCCTGAAACTCATAAGCATTTCTTTAAGGCCCACTCTGTGGATCTAGAAACTATTTCTCAGGGGCCCAAAGGAGTGGCTACTTCCTTGGCCAAAAACCCTTTGCCCGCGGACAGGTAATTAAGGTCCCTGGAGAGATGGGGCAAAAAAGTTTATACCTTTTCCACCCTTGCCATGAGGTCTCTTAACTGTCTTTTTCATATGTTTCAGTACCAGGATTACTTAATGGATGATTTGCAGAAAAAGTTCGCCTCTCCTGAGCCTAAAGATAGAAAGGCCTTGCAGGATTTGGTTCATAACATTCAGCAGGTTAGCAATCATTTTCTTCAGTGTGGTTATGATGCATTGGAAGCTTCATGTAGGGCAGCTATGACAGGGGCCGTTATACATAGACATGCTTGGTTGAAAGAACAGCCACTGCCAGACCATGTTAAAGTAAAGCTCCTAGATGCACCTCTGGAAAAACAGAAGCTTTTTGGTGCTAATGCACAGGATGTGTTGAAGTCTATTGAGGAAAAGGCTAAATCAGTACAGACAGTCAAAGATTTCCTCCAGGTTCAGCCACCCAGATTCAGCAGGAATTGGCCTTCAAAGAATTGGTCCTTTCCAAACACTGACAAGTTTCAAAGGGGAAAAAACAGGCATGCTCGAGGTAGAGGGCAATACCGAGGCTCCTACAGGGGCCGCTAATGGCAACCACCAAATCAGAGAAGTGGCGCAGGGAGTTCAGCTGCATCACAGGGACAATCACAATGACTTGACTTTCACACCGCCGACCAAGGCTCAAAGAGAAGCTCCTCTAGGCGGAAAATTATCCTTATTCTCAAAAAACTAGCACATTTTAACCAAGGACAAATGGATTCTGGACATAATAGACAAAGGTTACAGGTTCCACTTCCATACCTTACCAACAAGACAAGGCATGCCAAACCTACCACAAAATCAAAGGGCAGAGGCACTCATACAAGTTTCAAAGCTGTTACAAATAAAAGCAATAGAAAAGGTTCCTCCTCAGGAACAAGGCCAGGGATTCTATTCAAGACTGTTCCTTGTTCCAAGAAAAGAAAAGCAATGGAGACCTATACTGGATTTGTCCACTCTAAACACTTTTCTCATTGTGCCAAAATTCAAAATGCTGATGTTACAGCAACTCCTTCCCATGCTGGGCAAGGGGTCTTGGCTGGTTACTCTGGACCTCAAGGAGGCATACCTGCATGTCCCAATCAGACACAGTTGCAGAAGATACCTCAGATTTCTTGCAGGGTCAGAGCATTATCAATTCTCAGCATTGCCGTTTGGCTTATCTACTGCGCCCAGAGTATTCACGAAATGCCTGGCATCAGTAGTTGCACATTGCAGACTCCAGGGGATTCAAATATACCCTTACCTGGACGACTGCCTTATACAAGCAGACAGCAAACAAACCTTGATAAGAAACTTGGACTATGTCATTCAATTACTACAGGCTTTGGGATACACAGTCAACATTCAAAAATCAAGACTACTGCCATCCCAACAGATTATTTTTCTAGGAGCTAAACTGGACACCAAATCACAAATGGCTTTCCTCACAGAGGAAAAACAAGAACATTTACCAGACTACTTCAAAAGCCTAGCAAAGCTCACCCAGCTGACTGCAAGGAAAATCCTGCAGGCCCTGGGGTTCATGGCATCTTGCATTCTTCTGATCCCTCTAGCAAGACTACACATGAGAAAGCTACAATGGTACCTAAAAGGCTTATGGTCTCAACACAGCCACAACCTAGAAGACGTAATACCACTCATTTCATGCCTACAAAGGGAAAATTTGTGGTGGGCTCAAGCAAGTCATTTAAACAAAGGCATGTCTTTCAACAAACCTCAAGCAAGTCAAATCATTACAACAGATGCCTCAGATCATGGATGGGGGGCGCACATGGAGGGCAGATGCATTCAAGGGCAATGGACTCCCAGGGAAATGCATCTGCACATAAATCAAAAAGAGGTGTTGGCAGTGATACATGCAATCGACGCCTTCAGGGAATCCCTTCAACAAGGTCATCTGCTAATAAGGACAGACAACACCACTGTCATGTGGTACATAAACAAGCAGGGAGGCACTCATTCTTATTCCCTCTGCAGACTAACAATGACTCTTTGGGAAAAGTCCCTGAAACTGAACATCCACTTGCAATCCCAGTTTGTTCCAGGCAAGGACAATGTTCTGGCGGACAGGCTGAGCAGAAATTTCTTGGACCCGCACGAATGGATGCTGCATCCACACATTTTTTCACAAATAACAAGTGCATGGGGAAGACCGGACATAGATCTCTTTGCTTCTCACCTCAATCATCACCTGGAGAAGTTCTGTTCAAGGACGCACCATCCTCTAGCCTGGAGAACAGATGCTCTCTCCTTCAGCTGGAATTCCCTAACAATTTATGCATTCCCTCCTCTACCATTACTGACCAAGGTGTTACTGAAGATCAAGGCAGAACAACCAAAAGGCATTTTGATAGCTCCAGACTGGCCAAGGCAGCACTGGTACCCATTGCTACTGAGCATATCTCGCACCAAACCGTAGCCCCTGCCTCAATGGCCTCGGCTTTTAACTCAGCACAATTACAGGACTGTTCATCCAAACCTGCAAACATTGCAGCTGACAGCTTGGAGGGTTCCATGACTTCTACCAATATCTCTCTTTCCAAAAAAGTTCAAGAGATCTTACTGGAAGCACACAGACCTTCCACCAGAAAAACCTATTCAGCCAAGTGGAAGAGATTCATCATCTGGAATGGCAACAAGGGTCAGGATGCATCAGTAATGAGCATACCACAGGTATTAGAATACTTAGCAGAAATGTTTCATAGTGGCCTCTCATATTCTTCCATAAAAATTCACGCTTCAGCAATCTCAGCAAAATACAACTCTAACCCACCTGTGTTTTCGCATCCATTGCTAAGACAGTTTCTAAGAGGGATAAAGAATATCAAACCTCCCAGAAAACTACCAGTACCTGCATTGGACCTCAATTTTGTTTTGGAAAAATTAACTCTTCCTCCTTTTGAACCAGCAGCATCTTCAGAAATGCAATTTCTCTCCTGGAAAACGGCTTTCCTGTTGGCAGTTACCTCAGCAAGAAGAGTCTCGGAGATACAGGCCCTCATGGCAGTACCTCCTTTTCTCATTTTTCATCAGGACAGAGTCTCTCTAAGAACCAATCCTTCATTCATGCCAAAAGTTATATCCAGGGTGTCTCTAAATCAAGCAATTCACCTGCCTACTTTCTTTCCCAATCCTCAAAATAAGGGGGAAAAGCTGCTGCACACTTTGGACATACACAGACAACTACGCTACTACTTGGACAGAACAAAGACCACCAGAAAGTCTGACCAACTATTTGTAGCCTATGCTGCTGGAGTGCAAGGAAAGGCAATCTCCAAACAAACAATTTCAAAATGGATTGGACACTGCATCAGATTCTGTTACTCTTTTCATGGAAAAGGTGTGCCAGCCAATATTAGGCCACACTCCACCAGAGCTATAGCCACATCCACAGCCTTTCTAAGAGGAGTGGCTACAAAGGACATTCTAGAGGCTGCTACATGTAGCTCCGTGCATACATTTACCAAACACTACAACCTGCCTTTATACTCCAGATCCCAAGCAGGCTTTGCTTCGGCAGTCCTGCAGGGCATTCTAGCTACACCATCCCTTTCTTAGATCCTACCACCACCAGCTTGGCTATGGTATTCAACCCATATGTCAGGACTGCAGTTGCATTCTTGAAGGACATAGTACAGTTTTGTACCTACCATAAATGTAGATGTCCGATAGATATGCAACTGCAGTCAGGTTTTCCCTCCCTCCTACCCCTCTGTAATTTTCCTTATGGGTCCATTCCCCCTTTTCTCTATTAGCTGGGGATATCTGTTATGGTGTATCTGTTTATTACTGTTGTGCATGTCTGGAATTTTTTATCCATTCACCAAATTTAGCCTTCTTTGGAGGGCACCTGGCATCTGGGGAAAGAAACACTGAAGAATATGGCGTCGGCGGATGCTTTTATACCCCAGCCGCTCTGACGTCGGGGAAGAGGCGACATCAGCCGACGCCGGACCCAGACTTTGGAATCCGGCCGACTGAAGGGCTACCTGAGGCAGGACAACCCATATGTCAGGACTGCAGTTGCATATCTATCGGACATCTACATTTATGGTAGGTACAAAACTGTACTTTTTCCATATTTAGATGACTTGCTTGTCTTTGCAGAGTGTCTTTCAAAGTGTCAGAAATATCTATCTTGTGTAAGGGATCTCCTACACAGGCTGGAATTTCTAGAGAGCATTCAAAAGTTTATTTCTGACTTCATCCCAAAGGATTGTGTTTCTGTGATGCCTGCTAGACACCTCAGTGCAGCGAACTTTTCTTCTACAGGAAAAAATAGATCTGCATTTTCATCTGTACCAGGGGTTTTCCACTCAGTGAGGGAATGCCTCGGGATTCTGGGTTTCATGGTATCAATGATTCTCATGATACCTTGAAGACTCCACATGACAAAGATAAAATGATATCTAAAATTTCTTTGGCCTGATTAGTAGTCCACATTGTCTTTTCAAATTCCATTCTGGGATTAGTGAAAAGGGAAATTATTTTGTAGATATACTGTAAATTCTATGCAAGTTAAACTAAAGGTGTTACTGCTCAGTGCTAGGAGTCTCAACAAGAAGCTTCACTCCCTGGACATGCTCCTCACCCTGGAGATTGTTGACATCTGTGCAGTTACTGAGACATAGTTTAAAGCCAAAGAAGGCATATAATGCCCTCCACACATTTAGACCAGCTACCACACAAGAGAGGACAAGAGGTGGAGGTGTGTCAAGCTACATAAAAAGCAAGCACACCTCAAGATTAATTAAACAATATGACATGCTCAATATACTCCATATCCAATTAACTTTAGGTAAAGTCCCAGGTCTACTTTGTTTAATTGAAAGCTCATTTTACTGAATTTCAGTTCACCCCGACCAAATTGCTGAAAACTCATTTCACTGACTCTCATTTAACTGAAGTAAAGTTAATATATATGCCACTGTGTCGAGTACTGTAAGGTAAGTAAAAGGTATATGCCCTTTTCCCCACTGTAGTGCAATCCTGGAGTTAGTATGTATAGTTAGAGAGGGTGTGGGGACACAGCCCCCCACATAGTGGGGTGTGGAAGGCATAGCCCCCCCTTTTTAGTTTGAGTATATGTTGTCTTCTGTAGAGAGTTAGTCATTAGTGTTGTCTTCTGTAGAGAGTTAGTCATTAGTGTTGTAAGTATGCATGTCTATGGTTTAAAATGTATTGTTTTGAAACTTTTGGTAAAATATTATATAAAACCAAACTAGGTGGGGAGCTACGCCCCCAACACCCCCAGTCCCCCACACCCCCCTAACTATATTTGCTAACTCGAGGATCACACTACAGTGGGGGAAAAGGGCATATATACCTTTTACATGCCTTACAGTACTCTACACAGTGCCAGTACTTTGCTTCAGTGAAAGAGTTTTCAGTGATTTGGTCAGGGTAAATTCAAATTCAGTGAAATGAGCTTTCAGTGAAACAAAGTGAACCCAAAGTCCCATTCCATATCCTTGCTTGCTGTAGGTCCCCATTTGTGACCCAGGATAACCATACCACGTACTTGAATGTACCGGAGTCGCTCACAGTTCAGCCCAATACCATATTCGTAGGTGATTTCAACTACCCCACCATAAACTGGGATACATACACAACCACTAATATGCAGGCTCAAAGATTCCTGGATTTTGTCAATGCAAACACCCTGGAACAGCTGGTTTGCACACCTACAAGGGGTGCAAATATCCTGGATCTGGTGCTCACAAATATGAGAGAATGTTGTATCCCCCTTGTCACTAAGAGCAGATCACAAAGTAGTCACACTTGAAGAAAATATAAAGATTGAACTCTCCGACAACCCTAGAATCTTTAAGAACTTTTCCAAGGCTTCCTGCCTCTTATTAAGCAATGGCTTAGCTAAATTCCAAGACCTTCCCAAACTTGGAGAACATGGTGAGTATGCAGAAGTTTTAACAAAAACCCTGTGCAAGCATATAAATAACTGCATAGAAACAGCATTGCCAAACCAAAATAAACTTGGGATAAAATCCAGGTTGTATAACAAAAAGAAAATGCTGGGCAAAAATAGGAAGAGGTATACCCAAAAGACAAAGAACTCCCTCATCAGTCTGAACAAGCAATTCAGGGGACTAATCAAGTCCACCAAAGCCAACTTGAAGGCAGAAATAGCCTCCCAGGCAAATGATTGCCGTATAGCATTTTTCAGTTATGCATGCAACTGTAAAGGGAACACCCAGCAGTGTGCTGAACTAATAGTAAACAAAACTTCCTATACCAAACTGGAGGTGTAGCAAATTTGCTGGCTGGTTGAAATTAAACTTCAAATTCACTCCTTATCACCCTTAGTCCCCCTACTCCAGAAAATACCCTTTACCATTTCTCCCTCAACAATCATTAGAGAACAGATTTTCCCTGCTCTGCACTTTTCAGAGCTAAAAAAAACTACGAGTGGGTCCTGATAATATCTCAGGATGCCTCCTCAGTAGTTTGAAACATGACCTGTCAGGCCCACTAGAATCTCTATTCATCCACAGCCTCCAGACAGGCTTCATCCCTAGGGAATGAAGAACTGCAACAGTCATCCCTTAGACAAAGTGGACCATCAACATACAGTGGGAACTACAGACCCATAGGTTTGTCTAGATGTTCTTCGTGTTTCACTATTGCAGTCATCACACTTGGGTTATCCTGGCAGGGATAGCCCTCAGTCGGCCCGAATACCAGAGGCTTAGTATTTCTGCATCAGTTGCTGTAGCTTCAGGACTGATGTCAAGTCGTCAGTGGTATAAAAACAGACAGCCGACGCCATTACATCAGTCTTTCTTGCTGAGGAGCCCAAAGCAGAAGCAGTTTGCAAGAGTGCCGATCAGCCGCTACCTGAGTTTTCATTTCCGAAATTGAAGTTGAAGTCTTCTAAAGCTAAGTACCTAGTTGGGGATCCTTTTTTCTTGCTTTAACCAATGTCAGAAAAAGTTAATTGTCTCACCAGTAGTAAGCAAATACCACACTGAGATTTCCATTCTCACTGCCTCACCTGTTTAGGCCCAGACCCTGACTTACCTCGCTGACAGTTTTGTGCTTTGTTCAACGCCCAAACTATTCACTGTTGGGCCCTTATTGTAGCTAAATACTTTTGTTCTTGATCTCCGTATTCTGAAATGGCTTCGGTAAGCCATCTGACTACCGATCTGAAAAAATATAAGGATAAAGTTAGGTTCATTATCGATAAAGAAATGACTTACAGTTTCAGAGCAGTCCTTGGTCAACTGTGATTATTTCTTAAACACAAGCTTGTCTTTGCTTAGGCTCATTAGCAGCAGTACAAAGAACTGTCTGCTCACACCCTTGTTCTCCCCTCCCCCTTCCCTGTTTATTACCTTAAGACAATCCCAAAGTTAATAAATATTACCTGTGGCAGGCACCATTTTTACAACTACAACCACCCTTGTCACTGTCATATGTTCATGTATCAGTTAACTCTGTTACCTGATTGTTTCCAGCCCCTCATAAGAGCAACTAACAGGGTCTCTACCCTATTCCCTCCCGCCCCCAGTGGTCCCACCTTTATTACACTCACAAACCCCTCCCATCTTTCCAGTAGCCAACAATAGTGCTAACCGAACACTACCTCCTCCGTCTTCCCACTACTATCACACCTCCTCAACTAACATGTACAGGCATACCTTACCTATGCTCACTGCATGCACTCTCCTTGCATATCTTGCATCCTACCAAAGCTCCATCATTCCCCCACTCAACCACTACCACTGTACTACTACTCACACCACCACTCATGTCTCACCCTCAGTCAGCTCCCCCCCCACCAACTCAAGAAACATCCCTATGCACCCCCACATATTCTGCCAACTATATTACTCAAACATAAAGCATCCCTACAACTTAACACAGTAACCCTCCCACCATACCTGTTACCCAAAGAGCACAGTCTTAAAGTTTCCTTATAAACAAACACATTCAAAATTGAGAAAACGAATAACCTCATGCATATCTAAACTAGCCCTAAGTAGAGATATCCACCCCAACCCTGGCCCTGCCATCTCCAACCCCAATCCTCATAATTAGACTAGAAACCACAATTTCTCCCATATTACAGCCAATAGAAGGCCAAGTGGCTTCCTTCTACTAAGCCTAAATATTAGAAGTTTATCCAACAAGGTCCATGAACTCCATGCCACCATAGACTTGTACTCCCCAGATATAGTCATCCTGACAGAAACCTGGCTAAAACCTCACATTACCAGTGAGCAAATATTCCCTACAGGTTATGGCATATTAAGAGTAGACCGCTAAACAAGAAAGGAGGCGGTGTAGCTATAATATTTAAACAGCATCTAAACATCCAGATCTTAAAATCATCAGCTCCACAAATAGGCAATGAGGAAATAATATATACCAACCTCAAAATAAACCAAAAATAAAACCATCAACATAATTGGATGCTACTTCCCACCTGGCCAAAACATCCCTCCACTAGAAAACCTCTTCAGCTGGTCTACCCACCATCTCCCCCAAGAAACTATCATTTTAGGTGATTTCAATATTGACTGGCAATCCTGTTCTAGCAAACATCTAACCCATCATGTAAACCTTCATGGTTTCACCCAACTACTCCAGTCGCCAACAAGGATAAATAAAAATTCCAGCAAGCACACTACCCTGGACTAGATACTAGTCAGTAAGAGCCCCCAGTCATATATAACAGGCTGCTTATCAGATAGCCTCAGTGATCACTCCCCAACATTCCTACTCAAAAAATACCTGTACCAAGCTAAACCTGTCATCTACCATCAAATACGTAAAAAACTAAACTTTAACCCACTCACATTCATCTCATCCCTCAAAGAATGTAACTGGCATCCTCTAAAGTACCTCAATCTTGATGACGCAGTTGAATTTTTTAATACTACCTTCCTGAGCATCCTTAATTACCATGCCCCCATAATACCTTAATTACCATGCCCCCATAAGACTTTCCAGAATCAAAGCACAACCCTCCCCATGGCTACAGAAAACCACTAAGTTAGAAATGAAAAACAGGGATAAAGCCTGGGAGCACTGGCGCAAAACCAAAACCCCCTCAACTAGACATAAATTCCTAGAACTATGCAATAGAGTCAAAAAGCTAATAAACCAGGACAAATTCCAATACTACCAGTCTGCCCTAGACTCCTCCCAACACAGCCGAAAACAATTCTGGTCCTCCATAAACTCCATCCTCCACCCAGGTAAAGTCAGTACACCTCCTCTTAACATCCCTCACTCCTCAGAAAATATTGCTACTTCACACAAACCATGCTATCACTAGCTAAACAACACAACCCCCCCTCCCCTCCAACCCACACTTTCAACTAGTAATCTCCCCACTGCCTTCTCTTTTTCTCTTGTACCTACCTCCAACATAAAAAAACTCTTAACTAAACTTACGCCCACCAGATTAGCATCAGACAACCTCCCAAGTGAATAGCTACAAATCGCAGCTGATGCTCTGGCCTACCCAGTATCCATCTTGATTAACCGATCTCTGTCAGAAAGTTACGTTCCCACACTGTGGAAAGTATCGCATATAATTCCCCTCCACAAAGGCGGACCCTCCACAGAGCTAACCAATTACCGCCCCATAGCTATTCTTTCTCCACTCTCCAAAATACTAGAAAGATGCATACACTCTCAGGTCTGACTACCTCTTTAATAACAACCTCCTTTCCAATACTCAGCATGGTTTCTGACCAAACCATTGCCCCACCACTGCCTTACTCTCCTT
Organism: Protopterus annectens; assembly: GCF_019279795.1. Lineage (NCBI taxonomy): Eukaryota > Metazoa > Chordata > Ceratodontiformes > Protopteridae > Protopterus > Protopterus annectens. Next base: position 1,311,946,028 of record NC_056725.1, on the reverse strand, counting down.
TACTAACACTATCCTTCAGCATAAAAACAATGGCTATCTCTCCTCTGCTACTTTCCTAGACCTATCTAAAGCATTTGCCATGGTCCCACACAAACAACTTATCTCTGTCCTCAATAACCTATCCTTCTAACAATCAGTCATCAACTGGTTTCAGAGTTACCTGTCTGACCGCCAACAATCCGTTATATGGCAGAATGACATATCTCCCCAACTACCTGTCTCCATAGGGGTTCCCCAAGGATCCATCCTTGGACCCCTACTCTTCTCTGTTTTCACCAATAATCTAGCCTCTGCCACCAAACATGGCGCACACATACACGCAGATGACTCAACCATCATCTGCTCAGCCCAGTCCCTACCCAAACTGCAAAAAGTCACACAGGAAGCCTTTTCCTCTGTTGAAACTTGGTTATCCGATGCCCAATTAATACTCAACCCAAACAAAACTAAACTACTCATCTTCCAACCCACCAAACATACTCAAAACAACTCTCACTTTAACATCACAGCAAAAGACAACACCACTATATACCCAACTGAACACACCAAATTGCTAGGAGTAGAAATAGACAATAAACTAAAATTTGACATTCACATATCCATGACCGTAAAAAAAGTCCACAAAAAACTAGGAGCGCTATACAGAAATAAGCAACTTCTCACCAAAGTAGCAAATATTTCACTAGCAAATTCCCACCTTATCTCCACCCTACTTTATGCCTCTCCAATATATACCAACCTAAGGCAATGCGATCTAAACAAGCTAGAGACCTGCTACAACAAAATCGCCAAATTCACCACAGGAGCATCCTACCATAGTCACCACCGTCTCTCACTTGCTGAACCAGGCTGGCTTGAACTCCCTCACCTCCTTCAATGGTATCAACTCTCACTCGCCCACAAACTAGTAAACCATGCACTAAATGTCCCATCCCTCCAGAATCTACTCCAACCCTATCGCACCACCAGACCACTAAGATCCAGCAACAAAAATCACTTGCAGATCACTAAAGCCAGTAACTCTGCTGGTGAAGCACTATTCTCTTGCACCATAGCCAAATTATGGAACTCCCTCCCACCCACCCACAATTACCTCCATACCATCATGCACCCACTTCAAAACTTTACTAAAAGTGCACCTAAAAACATGTTGGCTATGCCCTTGCAACTCCCACTCTAATATCACCCTCCCCATCCAACCACTACCTTTCTTTCCACTCCACTAACTACCTTGATTATAGCACTAACTACCTTGATTATAGCAAGCTCAGATGCTCATAAGCCAGTACTTATTATACAGCAGGAACTTCTTCTTGTAACATTTGATCTGAAGTAGTTAACTTCATTTGTGCATCAACCTATGGGTATCGGATCCATATCGGATCTGAGCCAGCAGTTTCAAACAGCTAAGATCCGAGCTCCAAGCTCCTCCCCTTTACCCATAACCCCCTGCTATCCCTTCCTGTCCTCAGATCTCGTTTGCCGTGGTTCTCAACAGCAGCTTTTAAATGAGCATCCAGGCGTAGCGTAGGAGTTTTGTGAGGAAAATCTCTCCTTTTTATATTTTTGTTAAAAATATTGTTGTGCGAGTGTCATCTCTCATAGTTAGGTTAGTGTACCTCTGTTTTTGTTAGTCAGTGTACTCCCTCCCTGTGTGTGTGTGTGTGTGTGTGTGTGTGTGTGTGTGTGTGTGTGTGTGTGTGTGTGTGTGTGTGTTAAGGTGTGTCCATTTTTTGGGGCCTAGCGTGTGGGTTAAAAAATGTCTGAGGCACCCAAATCTTTCTTTTCTAAATGTACCGAGTGTGGCCATAAGCTGTCCCCAGCGGATGGCCACACTTAATGCGTTATTTGCCTTGGGGTTGAACATCTCACTTCGGTTGAAGCTGATTCTGGTGGGACTGTTGCCCCGGACTCTGCGTCCTCCGGCCCTCCGTGGCTTAGGCCGGTGGCGCCACCTTCTCTCCTTCTGGCCGGGACTCACCCTCCCACCCTTGGCCAAGAGGAGAATAAAGCTAGGAAGGAGAAGTGAAAACATCACAAGAGGCGAGCCAAGACCTCTTCCTCGGCTCCGCCATCTAAATGAGCTGATCCTCCTATGGCCTCTGGATCTTCTCCTTCCTGGCTCCGATCTCCCCGTTTCTCACCAGAGGAGGAGGAGACCAGGTCGCCTTCAAGGTCATTGAGGCGGCATTCCCGGCCCATCTCGGTGGCCTCATCGAGGTCTACCCATAGCATCTTCGACGCAGACTTGGACTGGATGATGTATAGGTTCCTCCAGGCCCAGCTGCAGATGGGAGTGCTCCTGCCTCCCCACCCACCGGGGAGCTCGACCTTTTTCACCCCGTTCGCTCCTTCTCTGACCCACTATCAGGGCTTGAAGCCTTTGGAGCTGGGTAGAGTTGGAGCCAGGGAGCATCGGCGCCGATAGTCTCTGGTACCCGGCTCCGATGGCACCCTCAAGTCTATCGGGTCCCTTTTCTTCGGATCCGAGCTCTCTGAGCCGAGAGTTGAGCTTCGGATCCGGAGGCATCAGTATGACTTCAGCTCCGTTGCGGTCGGAGCATGCTGGCCCTATGGATCCGACCACCTTGGCGCCGGCCCCGATCCGCATGTCAGATCCGAGGGAGGGTCTGCTCGGATCCGATAGGGAGCAGCTCTCCCTCTGCTTTTGATGTTGTGAAGAGGGTATTGTCGAGGGACTCCAGGCCCCCGGCTTTGGCTGCGGCTCCACCCTGCACTCCCTCTCAGACGGGTCTACCTTCCATCACCCGGTCCCAGGGACAGCCTGCACAAACGTCCCAGATTGTTTCCTTGCCGGAACAGGATGTAGTTGGTGAGGCCTCCTCGGACAGCCCCCCCGAGGAGGTCCCTCACAAACACAAGCGCAAAAGGAGGCACTTGGACTCACCTGAGTCCTTGACAGAGGACACAGACTTGGGGGAAGGGGAAGGTTCCCCAAGGTCAACCCCTGAAGGTGTCTCCTTCGGAGACATCATGGAGATGCTTCGGATCAGAGGGGGGTGGTCAGCCCCAAAACCTTCCTCTGATGAGAATGTGTTTCTGGAGGCATGTGACGCAGGCCCATCTACCTCTTAGGTGTCCCCTCCCGCCAACCCCCTGGTAGACCTGATCACTACCAGGGCATGGAAGGAACCGGACACTGTGGAGCCCATCCCAAAGAGGCCTGACAAAATCCTCAGCCCCCCTTTGGATAAGTCATGTTGGAGCAAGGGAGCCCCGGTAGATGCCATGTTGGTGGCGGCCACCACCAAAAGGGAGCTGGCCCAGGAGAGTTCCTTTGTCCATCCTCCAGACAAGGAGTCTCGGACGATGGACCGTCTGGGGAAGCAGGTGTTCGCTTCAGCCACCTTCTCTGTGAGGTCACTGAATTATATGGCACACGTTATACGACACCAGCGGGATCTCATTAAAGAATACGCTAGGTCGCCCCCAGAGTCCATGTTGGTGGAGGATAAGAAAGTGCGGTTACTATCCCATGCCACGGAAGGAGCCGCTAGAGCCAGTGGAGTGGGCATCATCCTACGGTGACAGGCGTCTCTCCATCACTGTGATTTCAGGGAACCCTTCAAGGCGTCATTTGCAAATGCCCCATTTGATGGTTCTGCCCTTTTTGGCAAGACTGTACGCGACACATTGGTCCAGAGCGAGAAAGATGGGAAGACGTTGTCTGCTGTCAAAGTCCGCTTCTCTGCTCCCCAGAGGTCCTTCTCGAGGAACCAAAAGGGACAGAAGAAGATGTGGTTCCGGAAGTCTCAACAATCCCATTTTGCTCCGGACCCCTCATTCTTCAGAGGCAGAGGAGGACAGAGTGGGCTCCGCCCTAGAGGCAGAGGGGTTCCAAAGAACTTTGGGTCCAGAGAACCTTTCTCTGATCAGCCCACGCAGCAACCCTGAGGGGTTACCTGACTGCTCCACTCTGGAGGCACTTGGGGGGGGCATTTCTCGAGGCACCTGGCAGCTTGGGAGTCCATTACAACAGATCACTGGGTGCTTCAGATCATATCCAGAGGCTACAAGATACCTTTTCTCTATCCCCCTTCTACTGACCGGAACCTCCCTGATGTCCCACCCAATCAAAGGGAGGCGGCAGCCGAGGAAATCCTCCAGCTGCTAGGAAAAAGAGCAATCCAACATGTCCCCCCAGGGCAGTCCAGATCAGGCTTTTACTCCAGGTTCTTTTTGGTGCCAAAAAAGATGGGGGACTTAAGACCAATCCTCGACCTGTCCTTCCTAAACCTGGCAATAGCCAAAGAAAAGTTCCGGATGGTCACTCTCCAATCCATTCTCCCACTTCTATGGGAGAATGACTGGACATGCTCCATAGACCTCAAGGATGCCTACTACCACACTGTGATGGACAGACGATCCAGGAGGTTTCTCCGCTTCCGGCTGGGAGCCAGCCAATACCAGTTCAGGGTCCTCCCCTTTGGTCTCACCACAGCCCCCAGGGTGTTCACCAAAGTCTTGACAGTTGTAGCGGCCCACCTGAGACTCCAGGGAATTCAGGTCTTTCCGTACCTGGACGACTGGCTCCTGACCGCCCCCACCAGGCATCTACTATGCGCAGCCAGAGACTACTTTCTCCATTTAGCTCCCCGGCTGGGGATCACGATCAACATCAAAAAATCTTCCCTTCTTCCAACCCAAATCCTAGATTTCATTGGAGCCAGATTAAACACAAACCAGCTTCTAGCCTTCTTGACTCCAGACCAGCTTCGAACTCTAAAACTCCACATATTGGCCCTTCTTCAATCCCCAGCTCCTCGTGAATTGGTCCTGAGGGCGTTAAGCTCTATGTTGACAACTATCAACCTTCTCCCCTTGGCGTGCTTGAATATGAGAATTTTTCAATGGACCTTGCAAGTCCAGTGGTCCCTCCTGCGGCATCCTATGAGCTTCCCCTTTCCCCTCAGCAGGGTCTGCAGGAAAGCCCTCTTATGGTGGCTCCAGTCCCCGGACCTCCAAAAAGGGCGCCCCTTCTCTATGTCCCCTCCCTTAGCCACGGTGACCACGGACGCTTCTCGCCTCGGGTGGGGGGGGCACTGCATGGGCAGGACTATTCAAGGCACGTGGACCCATTCGGAGACCCTTTTGCATATCAATGTCCTAGAGATGAGAGCGGTGCTTTTGGCATTGCAAGCACTTCACAGCCTTCTTCCCTTGGGGACAATTGCATTTCAAACAGACAATATGTCGGTTGTCTGGTATATCAACGAACAAAGGGGAACCAGGTCCTATCCAATTTGTCAGGAGGCCATGAGAGTGTGGGAATGGGCGATATCCAACAACCGCTTTCTCATAGCAATGCACATTCCGGGCCGGTCCAACATCTTGGCAGACAGGCTGAGTCGAACCATTCTGTCATCATACGAGTGGTCTCTGAACCCCAGAGTAGCGAAGTTAATCTTCTCCAAATGGGGTCAACCTCGCTGTGACCTTTTCACCTCGCCGAATGCAAAGTGCAGCGACTACTTCACTCTAATTCCCCATCTGGGAATCCCCAGAAACGCTCAGGTGCATGTTTGGCCACCCGGTCTACTTTATGCTTACCCTCCTCTTCCACTGATGCTAAAGTTCTTACAGAAAGCCTGACAGTTGGGGAGCAGAATAATCCTCATTACCCCATTCTGGCCTCATCAACCTTGGTTCCCATTTCTATGGTCTCATCTAGTGAATCCCCCATGGATTCTAGATCCCATCCCGGATCTGATCTCTCACCCATCAGTCCTGTCAATTCCAAACCTGGACAACCTCAAGCTGACAGCTTGGTTGATCCAGTACCACTGATAGCTAGGACTGCTGGTATCTCATCCCCTGTCAAGGCTATACTAGTAGCTGCTCACAAGCCGTCTACTAGAAGGATTTATAATAGCAAATGGAAGCATTTTCTGTTTGGGCGGAGCATCAAAACTTAGATCCCTTTACAGCTCCGCTGCCAGCAGTGTTAGATTTTCTATCAGGCTTATTTGACCAAGGTGCTAGTTCTTCTACAGTCAAGGTCCAGCTGGCTGCAATCTCTCACTATCATGTCGGGAGTGATCTTGGCCCTTTGACTTCATCTAAATTATGTAAGACCTTCCTAAAGGACACTTTCCTTTTGAGGCCTCTGGTTAAGCATGCAATCCCTTCTTGGGACTTAACCCTTGTTCTTCAGTCTCTGACAGCTCCTCCCTTTGAGCCTGCATCTTCAGTAGATCTGAAATACTTATCTTGGAAGACAGTTTTTCTTGTTGCCATCACTTCGGCCAGAAGGGTTTCGGAACTTCAAGCCCTTTGTGCCAAGCCACCATATTTAATATTTCACAAAGATAGAGTTTCACTCAGGACCAATCCCTCTTTTCTGCCCAAAATTGCTTCGGAGTCTAATATCAACCAATCTATTAATTTACCAGTGTTCTTTCCGAATTACCAGAATAAAGGTGAATACAAGCTACACTCTCTAGACGTACATAGGCAACTGAGGTTTTATTTGCACAGGATAGCTGATCACAGGAAATCAGACCAGCTTTTTGTATCCTTTGCTAAATCCACTTTGGGAAAACCTGTATCAAAAGTCACCTTGTCCAGATGGATTTCACAATGTATCCTCTTGACTTATGAGAGTTCGGGCCGGCCTGCACCTCAAGATGTCCACGCCCATTCTACTCGATCAATCTCTACCTCTGCTGCTCTTTGATCTAGGGTGTTGTTGGATGATATTTTTTCAGCAGCCACTTGGGCTTCACCTAATACATTCATAAACCATTACAAATTGGATATTGTCTCTAGAGGGAGAGCATCCTTCGGCTCTGCAGTGCTCCGAAACATCCTTCTATGAGGACCTCCCAAAAATTAGGTAGCTGGGGACTCTGTCCCAAAGGTTGATGCACAAATGAAGTTAACTACTTCAGATAAAGAAGTTATGTACTCACCATAACGTTTCATCTGAGTAGGTAAACTTCATTTGTCAGCAACCGACCCCCCCCCCTCCGTCCCCCTGATCCATATGGATACTCAAAGGAATCCTGCTTGTTTTGGCGGATTTTCTTTAGGTTGGAGTTTGGAGGTGGCTCTTTGATGTTCTATATGTTTATGCTTATAAGCAAACTCGATCTGAGGTCAAAAAGGAATAGCAGGGGGTTATGGGTAAAGGAGAGGAGCTTGGAGCTCGGATCTTAGCTGTTTGAAGCTGTCGGCTCGGATCCGATACCCATAGGTTGCTGACAAATGAAGTTTACCTACTCAGATGGAACGTTATGGTGAGTACATAACTTCTTATTAATGTCTGTTATGTACTTCACAGATAAAGATTCTAGTTGTCTACTGATGTACTATGTTCTTCCATCTGTAAATATTTTGTAAGTAATTGCTATATAAATTGGTAATTTCCGCTGAAAATGGACTTACGTCCAGTCGGACACTCCCGGTCAACAAATATAAATAAATAAAAATAAATAAATAAAATAAAGACAGAGACAGACTGCGCAGGTCCAAAACTGCTGAAGATGCTTCTGTTAAGCTAGTTGCCAGTTTGCTGGTGCTCAGTAAGGTGCTTTCGCAGCCCCTGATGCCCGCTTCAGTGGATTTGCAGGCCGCTACCGAGACCCATTCGGAGTCCAGTGTGCCTTAAGACTCTTCTTTGACTATGGAACCTGTGGATGCCTGTATCTTGGATGAGTCCAGAGCTGCTATGCAGGCACCAGCTTCTGAGGAAGTTCTTCGCAGTACTGATATTCAACACCGATGACTTCTTTCACGTCTTCAGTTCTTTCTAAAACTACCGAGTTTCTAAGTCCAAGAGTAAGAGCTATGCCTAAAAAAATGAACCTAACTCAAGCGCCTACATCCTTACCACAGTAACGGATGCTTAAAATAGCGTAAGACCTTATTATGCTGATTAGTGGAAGCCGGCCTTTCCCTGCTAAAAGGTAAATAGACTCGTCCCCAGCAGCTTTACCTGACCAAGAGACCGATGACTCTGAGGTTTCTGATTATGAAGACATGCCCTTATCTGCCTATGAGAATTCAGATGCAGAGGAATCCATTCCTTCTGCCTCCCCTCCAGAGGAGTTTTCTTTTGGTGAAACCCTACATACTTTGAGAGAGCATTTCCATTGGGAATGTGAGGATTATCCTCAGTCCAAAAAGAGACTCAGGAAATTTTTAGCTTTACCACAGCACAGACCCTTAGCTATCCCTCCTGTCCTGGATGTTGTGGATGATGTATTTATGGAATCCAGTCAAACTCCTGATACTTTGCTCCCAGGAAACCTGACAGTACTACAGACTCCCTGACTCACACAAATGTCTTTTCACAAATCCTGCTGCTGACCCAGAGGTCATCTCCCAAGGACGTAAAAGAATAAAAGCAACTACAGCTAAGAATCTCACCCCCTTGGACAGGGATTCCCGAGCTTTAGACAGATGAAGTAGAAAGTGTACACCTCTGCAACTCTTGCCATTAGAGCATTAAATTGTCAGTTCCACATGCTGAAATACCAGCAACATACTATGGAACTTCTTATGCAAAAATTATCTACCTTCCCTGACTGTACAAAAAATACAGAATTACAGGAGCTTATGCATTCTGCAAGCCAAGTCAACAAGCATACCCTGCAATGTGGGTTTGATGCCCTAGAAGCATCTTGCAGGGCAGCAGTCACAGGTTTTGTACTTAGAAGGCATGCCTGGCTTAAGGAGCAGACCTTGCCAGACCATGTCAAATCAAAATTATTGGATGCACCTCTGAACAAGGGCAATCTGTTTGGCACCAAAGCAGAAGAGGTTTTAAAAAAGATGGAAGAAAAAGCTAAGTCTATGCAGACAATCAAATATTTTTGCAAGTGCAGCCTCCAAGATTCAGTAGGCATTGTTCCTCAAAACATTGGTCCTTTCCAGCCCCCTCAAGGCCACCTCGAACTCGACCAAGGGGAAACAGACCCCCCTCAGACTACAGTCTCAGGGTTTGCAGAGATCTAAGCAATGGAGTACCTCCACTTCTAAAACAGGGAGTGCTAAGCCACCCCCTTATGGAAAGAATTCACACTGACTTCTCAACTCCTCCCCTTACCTCTGCCCAATTGCTCCTGCCCCTAGGAGGAAAACTTGCCCACCATGAAAAAACTGGACCTCCATCAACAAGGATCGATGGATCCTCAACATAGTATCCCAGGGGTTCAAATTTTATTTCCACAAGCTGCAAACCCCAAAAGAGTTCCCAGACCTTCCTCCAAACCAGTGGGCAGAGGCTCAAAACCAGGTTCAGTCCCTGTTCTCCATAAAGGCAATTCAGCCTGTTCCTACAGAACAGATAGGCCAGAGTTCTTATTCCAGACTTTTCCTGGTACCCAAAAAAGATGGCACCTGGCACCCTATCCTAGAGCTATCCATTCTAAACACCTTCCTGGTGGTACCAAAATTCAAAATGCTCACCCTACAGCAGCTTCTCCCTATGCCATCCAGAGATGCTTAGTTAGCCACCCTAGACCTAAATGAGGCCTATCTGCACATCCCAATCAGGGACTCCTGCAGAAAATATCTATGTTTCAGGGCAGGATCTATGCATCATCAGTTCTCTGCACTTCCCTTTGGCTTATCCACTGCTCCCAGAGTTTTCAAAAAATGCCTGGCTCCAGCTATTGCCTGTTGCAGACAGAGAAATATTCAACATTTTCCCTACTTGGATGATTGCCTGATTCAGGCAGACAGTCAGGAAAAGCTGTTGCAGCACCTGAAATTTGTAAAGGACCTTCTAACCTCCCTGGGGTACACTATCAATGAAAAGAAATCCAAACTAGTCCCCAGTCAAAAAAATGTATTCCTGGAAGCAAGCTTGGACACAGCATCCCAGATGGCATTCCTTACTCCAGAAAAAACAAGCCTATCTGACAGGCTACTTCTCTCAAATGACCACCAGAACCCAGTTATCTGCAAGGAAAATCCTGCAAGCTCTAGGGTTTATGGCCTCCTGCATCCTAGTAATTCCATATGCAGACTGCACATGAGGAAACTTCAGTGGTACTTAAAAAGTCTTTGGTGCCAACATTCTCAGGACCTGCAAACTATCATACCTATGATACCTTGTCGAAGGAAATATTTCCTTTGGTGGGCAGCAGCATGCAACCACAACAAGGGACTTCCCTTTACACAACCCCACGCCACACAGACCCTAACCACAGACACATCAGACTATGCCTGGGGTGCACATCTAGATGACAGGTGCATTCAGGGCCACTGGAGCCTAAATCAAATTCATCTGCACATCAACCAAAAAGAGATGCTAGCTGTTCAGCATGCTCTGACAGCTTTCAGATCCCTACTCTGTCTGGGGCCTCTACTGATCAGAACCGACAACACCACAGTGTTGTGGTACATCAAAAAGCAGGGGAGAACGCACTCTTATCCACTCTGCAGACTAGCCATGACCCTCTGGAACACGACCTCAGCCTTGCATATTTACCTGCAAGCTCAGTTCCTGCCAGGCAACCAAAACTCTGGTAGACAACTTAAGCAGGAATCTCCTAGACCCACATGAGTGGCAATTAAACCACAACACCTTTAGTCTTGTGACCCAGAAATGGGGAACCACAAATGTGGACCTATTTGCCTCCCCCTACAACCACCTGTTCAGCAAATTCTGCACCAGGGAACCTCACAGCAAGGTCTGGAAAGTGGATGCCTTATCCTTCCAGTGGGAAAACCTCTCAATCTGTGCATTTCCCCCTCTACCTCTTCCTACAAGAGTATTAACTCAGGATAAGGGAGAAAAGACCAAGGGCAATCCTGATTGCCCCAGACTGGCCACGCCAGTGTGCTGAACTAATAGTAAACAAAACTTCGTATACCAAACTGGAGGTGTAGCAAATTTGCTGGCTGGTTGAAATTAAACTTCAAATTCACTCCTTATCACCCTTAGTCCCCCTACTCCAGAAAATACCCTTTAGCATTTCTCCCTCAACAATCATTAGAGAACAGATTTTCCCTGCTCTGCACTTTTCAGAGCTAAAAAAAACTACGAGTGGGTCCTGATAATATCTCAGGATGCCTCCTCAGTAGTTTGAAACATGACCTGTCAGGCCCACTAGAATCTCTATTCATCCACAGCCTCCAGACAGGCTTCATCCCTAGGGAATGACAAAGTGGACCATCAACATACAGTGGGAACTACAGACCCATAGGTTTGTCTAGATGTTCTTCGTGTTTCACTATTGCAGTCATCACACTTGGGTTATCCTGGCAGGGATAGCCCTCAGTCGGCCCGAATACCAGAGGCTTAGTATTTTTGCATCAGTTGCTGTAGCTTCAGGACTGATGTCAAGTCGTCAGTGGTATAAAAACAGACAGCCGACGCCATTACATCAGTCTTTCTTGCTGAGGAGCCCAAAGCAGAAGCAGTTTGCAAGAGTGCCGATCAGCCGCTACCTGAGTTTTCATTTCCGAAATTGAAGTTGAAGTCTTCTAAAGCTAAGTACCTAGTTGGGGATCCTTTTTTCTTGCTTTAACCAATGTCAGAAAAAGTTAATTGTCTCACCAGTAGTAAGCAAATACCACACTGAGATTTCCATTCTCACTGCCTCACCTGTTTAGGCCCAGACCCTGACTTACCTCGCTGACAGTTTTGTGCTTTGTTCAACGCCCAAACTATTCACTGTTGGGCCCTTATTGTAGCTAAATACTTTTGTTCTTGATCTCCGTATTCTGAAATGGCTTCGGTAAGCCATCTGACTACCGATCTGAAAAAATATAAGGATAAAGTTAGGTTCATTATCGATAAAGAAATGACTTACAGTTTCAGAGCAGTCCTTGGTCAACTGTGATTATTTCTTAAACACAAGCTTGTCTTTGCTTAGGCTCATTAGCAGCAGTACAAAGAACTGTCTGCTCACACCCTTGTTCTCCCCTCCCCCTTCCCTGTTTATTACCTTAAGACAATCCCAAAGTTAATAAATATTACCTGTGGCAGGCACCATTTTTACAACTACAACCACCCTTGTCACTGTCATATGTTCATGTATCAGTTAACTCTGTTACCTGATTGTTTCCAGCCCCTCATAAGAGCAACTAACAGGGTCTCTACCCTATTCCCTCCCGCCCCCAGTGGTCCCACCTTTATTACACTCACAAACCCCTCCCATCTTTCCAGTAGCCAACAATAGCGCTAACCGAACACTACCTCCTCCGTCTTCCCACTACTATCACACCTCCTCAACTAACATGTACAGGCATACCTTACCTATGCTCACTGCATGCACTCTCCTTGCATATCTTGCATCCTACCAAAGCTCCATCATTCCCCCACTCAACCACTACCACTGTACTACTACTCACACCACCACTCATGTCTCACCCTCAGTCAGCTCCCCCCCCACCAACTCAAGAAACATCCCTATGCACCCCCACATATTCTGCCAACTATATTACTCAAACATAAAGCATCCCTACAACTTAACACAGTAACCCTCCCACCATACCTGTTACCCAAAGAGCACAGTCTTAAAGTTTCCCTTATAAACAAACACATTCAAAAATTGAGAAAACGAATAACCTCATGCATATCTAAACTAGCCCTAAGTAGAGATATCCACCCCAACCCTGGCCCTGCCATCTCCAACCCCAATCCTCATAATTAGACTAGAAACCACAATTTCTCCCATATTACAGCCAATAGAAGGCCAAGTGGCTTCCTTCTACTAAGCCTAAATATTAGAAGTTTATCCAACAAGGTCCATGAACTCCATGCCACCATAGACTTGTACTCCCCAGATATAGTCATCCTGACAGAAACCTGGCTAAAACCTCACATTACCAGTGAGCAAATATTCCCTACAGGTTATGGCATATTAAGAGTAGACCGGCTAAACAAGAAAGGAGGCGGTGTAGCTATAATATTTAAACAGCATCTAAACATCCAGATCTTAAAATCATCAGCTCCACAAATAGGCAATGAGGAAATAATATATACCAACCTCAAAATAAACCAAAAATAAAACCATCAACATAATTGGATGCTACTTCCCACCTGGCCAAAACATCCCTCCACTAGAAAACCTCTTCAGCTGGTCTACCCACCATCTCCCCCAAGAAACTATCATTTTAGGTGATTTCAATATTGACTGGCAATCCTGTTCTAGCAAACATCTAACCCATCATGTAAACCTTCATGGTTTCACCCAACTACTCCAGTCGCCAACAAGGATAAATAAAAATTCCAGCAAGCACACTACCCTGGACTAGATACTAGTCATTAAGAGCCCCCAGTCATATATAACAGGCTGCTTATCAGATAGCCTCAGTGATCACTCCCCAACATTCCTACTCAAAAAATACCTGTACCAAGCTAAACCTGTCATCTACCATCAAATACGTAAAAAACTAAACTTTAACCCACTCACATTCATCTCATCCCTCAAAGAATGTAACTGGCATCCTCTAAAGTACCTCAATCTTGATGACGCAGTTGAATTTTTTAATACTACCTTCCTGAGCATCCTTAATTACCATGCCCCCATAATACCTTAATTACCATGCCCCCATAAGACTTTCCAGAATCAAAGCACAACCCTCCCCATGGCTACAGAAAACCACCAAGTTAGAAATGAAAAACAGGGATAAAGCCTGGGAGCACTGGCGCAAAACCAAAACCCCCTCAACTAGACATAAATTCCTAGAACTATGCAATAGAGTCAAAAAGCTAATAAAACAGGACAAATTCCAATACTACCAGTCTGCCCTAGACTCCTCCCAACACAGCCGAAAACAATTCTGGTCCTCCATAAACTCCATCCTCCACCCAGGTAAAGTCAGTACACCTCCTCTTAACATCCCTCACTCCTCAGAAAATATTGCTACTTCACACAAACCATGCTATCACTAGCTAAACAACACAACCCCCTCCTCCAACCCACACTTTCAACTAGTAATCTCCCCACTGCCTTCTCTTTTTCTCTTGTACCTACCTCCAACATAAAAAAACTCTTAACTAAACTTACGCCCACCAGATTAGCATCAGACAACCTCCCAAGTGAATAGCTACAAATCGCAGCTGATGCTCTGGCCTACCCAGTATCCATCTTGATTAACCGATCTCTGTCAGAAAGTTACGTTCCCACACTGTGGAAAGTATCGCATATAATTCCCCTCCACAAAGGCGGACCCTCCACAGAGCTAACCAATTACCGCCCCATAGCTATTCTTTCTCCACTCTCCAAAATACTAGAAAGATGCATACACTCTCAGGTCTGACTACCTCTTTAATAACAACCTCCTTTCCAATACTCAGCATGGTTTCCGACCAAACCATAGCCCCACCACTGCCTTACTCTCCTTTACTAACACTATCCTTCAGCATAAAAACAATGGCTATCTCTCCTCTGCTACTTTCCTAGACCTATCTAAAGCATTTGCCATGGTCCCACACAAACAACTTATCTCTGTCCTCAATAACCTATCCTTCTAACAATCAGTCATCAACTGGTTTCAGAGTTACCTGTCTGACCGCCAACAATCCGTTATATGGCAGAATGACATATCTCCCCAACTACCTGTCTCCATAGGGGTTCCCCAAGGATCCATCCTTGGACCCCTACTCTTCTCTGTTTTCACCAATAATCTAGCCTCTGCCACCAAACATGGCACACTCATACAATACGCAGATGACTCAACCATCATCTGCTCAGCCCAGTCCCTACCCAAACTGCAAAAAGTCACACAGGAAGCCTTTTCCTCTGTTGAAACTTGGTTATCCGATGCCCAATTAATACTCAACCCAAACAAAACTAAACTACTCATCTTCCAACCCACCAAACATACTCAAAACAACTCTCACTTTAACATCACAGCAAAGACAACACCACTATATACCCAACTGAACACACCAAATTGCTAGGAGTAGAAATAGACAATAAACTAAAATTTGACATTCACATATCCATGACCGTAAAAAAAGTCTACAAAAAACTAGGAGCGCTATACAGAAATAAGCAACTTCTCACCAAAGTAGCAAATATTTCACTAGCAAATTCCCACCTTATCTCCACCCTACTTTATGCCTCTCCAATATATACCAACCTAAGGCAATGCGATCTAAACAAGCTAGAGACCTGCTACAACAAAATCGCCAAATTCACCACAGGAGCTTCCTACCATAGTCACCACCGTCTCTCACTTGCTGAACCGGGCTGGCTTGAACTCCCTCACCTCCTTCAATGGTATCAACTCTCACTCGCCCACAAACTAGTAAACCATGCACTAAATGTCCCATCCCTCCAGAATCTACTCCAACCCTATCGCACCACCAGACCACTAAGATCCAGCAACAAAAATCACTTGCAGATCACTAAAGCCAGTAACTCTGCTGGTGAAGCACTATTCTCTTGCACCATAGCCAAATTATGGAACTCCCTCCCACCCACCCACAATTACCTCCATACCATCATGCACCCACTTCAAAACTTTACTAAAAGTGCACCTAAAAACATGTTGGCTATGCCCTTGCAACTCCCACTCTAATATCACCCTCCCCATCCAACCACTACCTTTCTTTCCACTCCACTAACTACCTTGATTATAGCACTAACTACCTTGATTATAGCAAGCTCAGATGCTCATAAGCCAGTACTTATTATACAGCAGGAACTTCTTCTTGTAACATTTGATCTGAAGTAGTTAACTTCATTTGTGCATCAACCTATGGGTATCGGATCCATATCGGATCTGAGCCGGCAGTTTCAAACAGCTAAGATCCGAGCTCCAAGCTCCTCCCCTTTACCCATAACCCCCTGCTATCCCTTCCTGTCCTCAGATCTCGTTTGCCGTGGTTCTCTACAGCAGCTTTTAAATGAGCTTCCAGGCGTAGCGTAGGAGTTTTGTGAGGAAAATCTCTCCTTTTTATATTTTTGTTAAAAATATTGTTGTGCGAGTGTCATCTCTCATAGTTAGGTTAGTGTACCTCTGTTTTTGTTAGTCAGTGTACTCCCTCCCTGTGTGTGTGTGTGTGTGTGTGTGTGTGTGTGTGTGTGTGTGTGTGTGTGTGTTAAGGTGTGTCCATTTTTTGGGGCCTAGCG
The DNA here is from genome assembly GCF_019279795.1 of Protopterus annectens. Taxonomy (NCBI): domain Eukaryota; kingdom Metazoa; phylum Chordata; order Ceratodontiformes; family Protopteridae; genus Protopterus; species Protopterus annectens. The sequence goes on along the minus strand of NC_056725.1, from coordinate 1,311,929,967 downwards.
TGTGGGTTAAAAAATGTCTGAGGCACCCAAATCTTTCTTTTCTAAATGTACCGAGTGTGGCCATAAGCTGTCCCCAGCGGATGGCCACACTTGGTGCGTTATTTGCCTTGGGGTTGAACATCTCACTTCGGTCGAAGCTGATTCTGGTGGGACTGTTGCCCCCGGACTCTGCTTCGTCCTCCGGCCCCTCCGTGGCTTAGGCTTCGGTGGCGCCACCTTCTCTCCTTCTGGCCGGGACTCACCCTCCCACCCTTGGCCAAGAGGAGAATAAAGCTAGGAAGGAGAAGTGAAAACATCACAAGAGGCGAGCCAAGACCTCTTCCTCGGCTCCGCCATCTAAATGAGCTGATCCTCCTATGGCCTCTGGATCTTCTCCTTCCTGGCTCCGATCTCCCCGTTTCTCACCAGAGGAGGAGGAGACCAGGTCGCCTTTGAGGTCATTGAGGCGGCATTCCCGGCCCATCTCGGTGGCCTCATCGAGGTCTACCCATAGCATCTTCGACGCAGACTTGGACTGGATGATGTATAGGTTCCTCCAGGCCCAGCTGCAGATGGGAGTGCTCCTGCCTCCCCACCCACCGGGGGGGAGCTCGACCCCCTTTTTCACCCCGATCGCTCCTTCTCTGACCCACTATCAGGGCTTGAAGCCTTTGGAGCTGGGTAGAGTTGGAGCCAGGGGAGCATCGGCGCCGATAGTCTCTGGTACTTCGGCTCCGATGGCACCCTCAAGTCTATCGGGTCCCTTTTCTTCGGATCCGAGCTCTCTGAGCCGAGAGTTGAGCTTCGGATCCGGAGGCATCAGTATGACTTCAGCTCCGTTGCGGTCGGAGCATGCTGGCCCTATGGATCCGACCACCTCGGCGCCGGCCCCGATCCGCATGTCAGATCCGAGGGAGGGTCTGCTCTCGGATCCGATAGGGAGCAGCTCTCCCTCTGCTTTTGATGTTGTGAAGAGGGTATTGTCGAGGGACTCCAGGCCCCCGGCTTCAGCTGCGGCTCCACCCTGCACTCCCTCTCAGACGGGTCTACCTTCCATCACCCGGTCCCAGGGACAGCCTGCACAAACGTCCCAGATTGTTTCCTTGCCGGAACAGGATGTAGTTGGTGAGGCCTCCTCGGACAGCCCCCCCGAGGAGGTCCCTCACAAACACAAGCGCAAAAGGAGGCACTTGGACTCACCTGAGTCCTTGACAGAGGACACAGACTTGGGGGAAGGGGAAGGTTCCCCAAGGTCAACCCCCGAAGGTGTCTCCTTCAGAGACATCATGGAGATGCTTCGGATCAGAGGGGGGTGGTCAGCCCCAAAACCTTCCTCTGATGAGAATGTGTTTCTGGAGGCATTTGACACAGGCCCATCTACCTCTTAGGTGTCCCCTCCCGCCAACCCCCTGGTAGACCTGATCACTACCAGGGCATGGAAGGAACCGGACACTGTGGAGCCCATCCCAAAGAGGCCTGACAAAATCCTCAGCCCCCCTTTGGATAAGTCATGTTGGAGCAAGGGAGCCCCGGTAGATGCCATGTTGGTGGCGGCCACCACCAAAAGGGAACTGGCCCAGGAGAGTTCCTCGGTCCATCCTCCAGACAAGGAGTCTCGGACGATGGACCGTCTGGGGAAGCAGGTGTTCGCTTCAGCCACCTTCTCTGTGAGGTCACTGAATTATATGGCACACGTTATACGACACCAGCGGGATCTCATTAAAGAATACGCTGGGTCGCCCCCAGAGTCCATGTTGGTGGAGGATAAGAAAGTGCGGTTACTATCCCATGCCACGGAAGGAGCCGCTAGAGCCAGTGGAGTGGGCATCATCCTACGGTGACAGGCGTCTCTCCATCACTGTGATTTCAGGGAACCCTTCAAGGCGTCATTTGCAAATGCCCCATTTGATGGTTCTGCCCTTTTTGGCAAGACTGTACGCGACAGATTGGTCCAGAGCGAGAAAGATGGGAAGACGTTGTCTGCTGTCGAAGTCCGCTTCTCTGCTCCCCAGAGGTCCTTCTCGAGGAACCAAAAGGGACAGAAGAAGATGTGGTTCTGGAAGTCTCAACAATCCCATTTTGCTCCGGACCCCTCATTCTTCAGAGGCAGAGGAGGACAGAGTGGGCTCCGCCCTAGAGGCAGAGGGGTTCTAAAGAACTTTGGGTCCAGAGAACCTTTCTCTGATCAGCCCACGCAGCAACCCTGAGGGGTTACCTGACTGCTCCACTCTGGAGGCACTTGGGGGGGGCATTTCTCGAGGCACCTGGCAGCTTGGGAGTCCATTACAACAGATCACTGGGTGCTTCAGATCATATCCAGAGGCTACAAGATACCTTTTCTCTATCCCCCTTCTACTGACCGGAACCTCCCTGATGTCCCACCCAATCAAAGGGAGGTGGCAGCCGAGGAAATCCTCCAGCTGCTAGAAAAAAGAGCAATCCAACATGTCCCCCCAGGGCAGTCCAGATCAGGCTTTTACTCCAGGTTCTTTTTGGTGCCAAAAAAGATGGGGGACTTAAGACCAATCCTCGACCTGTCCTTCCTAAACCTGGCAATAGCCAAAGAAAAGTTCCGGATGGTCACTCTCCAATCCATTCTCCCACTTCTATGGGAGAATGACTGGACATGCTCCATAGACCTCAAGGATGCCTACTACCACACTGTGATGGACAGACGATCCAGGAGGTTTCTCCGCTTCCGGCTGGGAGCCAGCCAATACCAGTTCAGGGTCCTCCCCTTTGGTCTCACCACAGCCCCCAGGGTGTTCACCAAAGTCTTGACAGTTGTAGCGGCCCACCTGAGACTCCAGGGAATTCAGGTCTTTCCGTACCTGGACGACTGGCTCCTGACCGCCCCCACCAGGCATCTACTATGCGCAGCCAGAGACTACTTTCTCCATTTAGCTCCCCGGCTGGGGATCACGATCAACATCAAAAAATCTTCCCTTCTTCCAACCCAAATCCTAGATTTCATTGGAGCCAGATTAAACACAAACCAGCTTCTAGCCTTCTTGACTCCAGACCAGCTTCGAACTCTAAAACTCCACATATTGGCCCTTCTTCAATCCCCAGCTCCCTCTGCGGAATTGGTCCTGAGGGCGTTAAGCTCTATGTTGACAACTATCAACCTTCTCCCCTTGGCGTGCTTGAATATGAGAATTTTTCAATGGACCTTGCAAGTCCAGTGGTCCCTCCTGCGGCATCCTATGAGCTTCCCCTTTCCCCTCAGCAGGGTCTGCAGGAAAACCCTCTTATGGTGGCTCCAGTCCCCGGACCTCCAAAAAGGGCGCCCCTTCTCTATGTCCCCTCCCTTAGCCACGGTGACCACGGACGCTTCTCGCCTCGGGTGGGGGGGCACTGCATGGGCAGGACTATTCAAGGCACGTGGACCCATTCGGAGACCCTTTTGCATATCAATGTCCTAGAGATGAAAGCGGTGCTTTTGGCATTGCAAGCACTTCACAGCCTTCTTCCCTTGGGGACAATTGCATTTCAAACAGACAATATGTCGGTTGTCTGGTATATCAACGAACAAAGGGGAACCAGGTCCTATCCAATTTGTCAGGAGGCCATGAGAGTGTGGGAATGGGCGATATCCAACAACCGCTTTCTCATAGCAATGCACATTCCGGGCCGGTCCAACATCTTGGCAGACAGGCTGAGTCGAACCATTCTGTCACCATACGAGTGGTCTCTGAACCCCCAGAGTAGCGAAGTTAATCTTCTCCAAATGGGGTCAACCTCGCTGCGACCTTTTCACCTCGCCTTCGAATGCAAAGTGCAGCGACTACTTCACTCTAATTCCCCCATCTGGGGAATCCCCCAGAAACGCTCAGGTGCATGTTTGGCCACCCGGTCTACTTTATGCTTACCCTCCTCTTCCACTGATGCTAAAGTTCTTACAGAAAGCCTGACAGTTGGGGAGCAGAATAATCCTCATTACCCCATTCTGGCCTCATCAACCTTGGTTCCCATTTCTATGGTCTCATCTAGTGAATCCCCCATGGATTCTAGATCCCATCCCGGATCTGATCTCTCACCCATCAGTCCTGTCAATTCCAAACCTGGACAACCTCAAGCTGACAGCTTGGTTGATCCAGTTCCACTGATAGCTAGGACTGCTGGTATCTCATCCCCTGTCAAGGCTATACTAGTAGCTGCTCACAAGCCATCTACTAGAAGGATTTATAATAGCAAATGGAAGCATTTTCTGTTTGGGCGGAGCATCAAAACTTAGATCCCTTTACAGCTCCGCTGCCAGCAGTGTTAGATTTTCTATCAGGCTTATTTGACCAAGGTGCTAGTTCTTCTACAGTCAAGGTCCAGCTGGCTGCAATCTCTCACTATCATGTCGGGAGTGATCTTGGCCCTTTGACTTCATCTAAATTATGTAAGACCTTCCTAAAGGACACTTTCCTTTTGAGGCCTCTGGTTAAGCATGCAATCCCTTCTTGGGACTTAACCCTTGTTCTTCAGTCTCTGACAGCTCCTCCCTTTGAGCCTGCATCTTCAGTAGATCTGAAATACTTATCTTGGAAGACAGTTTTTCTTGTTGCCATCACTTCGGCCAGAAGGGTTTCGGAACTTCAAGCCCTTTGTGCCAAGCCACTATATTTAATATTTCACAAAGATAGAGTTTCACTCAGGACCAATCCCTCTTTTCTGCCCAAAATTGCTTCGGAGTCTAATATCAACCAATCTATTAATTTACCAGTGTTCTTTCCGAATTACCAGAATAAAGGTGAATACAAGCTACACTCTCTAGACGTACATAGGCAACTGAGGTTTTATTTGCACAGGATAGCTGATCACAGGAAATCAGACCAGCTTTTTGTATCCTTTGCTAAATCCACTTTGGGAAAACCTGTATCAAAAGTCACCTTGTCCAGATGGATTTCACAATGTATCCTCTTGACTTATGAGAGTTCGGGCCGGCCTGCACCTCAAGATGTCCACGCCCATTCTACTCGATCAATCTCTACCTCTGCTGCTTTTTGATCTAGGGTGTTGTTGGATGACATTTTTTCAGCAGCCACTTGGGCTTCACCTAATACATTCATAAACCATTACAAATTGGATATTGTCTCTAGAGGGAGAGCATCCTTCGGCTGTGCAGTGCTCCGAAACATCCTTCTATGAGGACCTCCCAAAAATTAGGTAGCTGGGGACTCTGTCCCAAAGGTTGATGCACAAATGAAGTTAACTACTTCAGATAAAGAAGTTATGTACTCACCATAACGTTCCATCTGAGTAGGTAAACTTCATTTGTCAGCAACCGACCCCCCCCCTCCGTCCCCCTGATCCATATGGATACTCAAAGGAATCCTGCTTGTTTTGGCGGATTTTCTTTAGGTTGGAGTTTGGAGGTGGCTCTTTGATGTTCTATATGTTTATGCTTATAAGCAAACTCGATCTGAGGTCAAAAAGGAATAGCAGGGGGTTATGGGTAAAGGAGAGGAGCTTGGAGCTCGGATCTTAGCTGTTTGAAGCTGTCGGCTCGGATCCGATACCCATAGGTTGCTGACAAATGAAGTTTACCTACTCAGATGGAACGTTATGGTGAGTACATAACTTCTTATTAATGTCTGTTATGTACTTCACAGATAAAGATTCTAGTTGTCTACTGATGTACTATGTTCTTCCATCTGTAAATATTTTGTAAGTAATTGCTATATAAATTGGTAATCGCTATGTAATCCAATGTAACTGCTGTCTGTTTATTTTAACTGTGGAGCTTTTCTCCCCGGGCCTCCGCTGAAAATGGACTTACGTCCAGTCGGACACTCCCGGTCAACAAATATAAATAAATAAAAATAAATAAATAAAATAAAGACAGAGACAGACTGCGCAGGTCCAAAACTGCTGAAGATGCTTCTGTTAAGCTAGTTGCCAGTTTGCTGGTGCTCAGTAAGGTGCTTTCGCAGCCCCTGATGCCCGCTTCAGTGGATTTGCAGGCCGCTACCGAGACCCATTCGGAGTCCAGTGTGCCTTAAGACTCTTCTTTGACTATGGAACCTGTGGATGCCTGTATCTTGGATGGGTCCAGAGCTGCTATGCAGGCACCAGCTTCTGAGGAAGTTCTTCGCAGTACTGATATTCAACACCGATGACTTCTTTCACGTCTTCAGTTCTTTCTAAAACTACCAAGTTTCTAAGTCCAAGAGTAAGAGCTATGCCTAAAAAAATGAACCTAACTCAAGCGCCTACATCCTTGCCACAGTAACGGATGCTTAAAATGGCATAAGACCTTATTATGCTGATTAGGGGAAGCCGGCCTTTCCCTGCTAAAAGGTAAATAGACTTGTCCCCAGCAGCTTTATCTGACCGAGAGACCGATGACTCTGAGGTTTCTGATTATGAAGACTTGCCCTCATCTGCCTATGAGGATTCAAATGCAGAGGAATCCATTCCTTCTGCCTCCCCTCCAGAGGAGTTTTCTTTTGTTGAAACCCTACATACTTTCAGAGAGCATTTCCATTGGGAATGTGAGGATTATCCTCAGTCCAAAAAGAGACTCAGGAAATTTTTAGCTTTCCCACAGCACAGACCCTTAGCTATCCCTCCTGTTCTGGATGTTGTGGATGATGTATTAATGGAATCCAGTCAAACTCCTGATACTTTACCCCCAGCTCCCAGGAAACCTGACAGGTACTACAGAGTCCCTGACTCGCACAAATTTCTTTTCACAAATCCTGCTGCTGACCCAGAGGTCATCTCCCAAGGATGTAAAAGAATAAAAGCAACTACAGCTAAGAATCTCACCCCCTCGGACAGGGATTCCTGAGCTTTAGACAGATGGCGTAAAAAAGTGTACACCTCTGCAACTCTTGCCATTAGAGCATTAAATTGTCAGTTCCACATGCTGAAATACCAGCAACATACTATGGAACTTCTTATGCAAAAATTATCTACCTTCCCTGACTGTACAAAAAATACAGAATTACAGGAGCTTATGCATTCTGCAAGCCAAGTCAACAAGCATACCCTGCAATGTGGGTTTGATGCCCTAGAAGCATCTTGCAGGGCAGCAGTCACAGGTTTTGTACTTAGAAGGCATGCCTGGCTTAAGGAGCAGACCTTGCCAGACCATGTCAAATCAAAATTATTGGATGCACCTCTGAACAAGGGCAATCTGTTTGGCACCAAAGCAGAAGAGGTTTTAAAAAGATGGAAGAAAAAGCTAAGTCTATGCAGACAATCAAATATTTTTGCAAGTGCAGCCTCCAAGATTCAGTAGGCATTGTTCCTCAAAACATTGGTCCTTTCCAGCCCCCTCAAGGCCACCTCGAACTCGACCAAGGGGAAACAGACCCCCCTCAGACTACAGTCTCAGGGTTTGCAGAGATCTAAGCAATGGAGTACCTCCACTTCTAAAACAAGGAGTGCTAAGCCACCCCCTTATGGAAAGAATTCACACTGACTTCTCAACTCCTCCCCTTACCTCTGCCCAATTGCTCCTGCCCCTAGGAGGAAAACTTGCCCACCATGAAAAAACTGGACCTCCATCAACAAGGATCGATGGATCCTCAACATAGTATCCCAGGGGTTCAAATTTTATTTCCACACGCTGCAAACCCCAAAAGGGTTCCCAGACCTTCCTCCAAACCAGTGGGCAGAGGCTCAAAACCAAGTTCAGTCCCTGTTCTCCATAAAGGCAATTCAGCCTGTTCCTACAGAACAGATAGGCCAAGGTTCTTATTCCAGACTTTTCCTGGTACCCATAAAAGACGGCACCTGGCACCCAATCCTAGATCTATCCATTCTAAACACCTTCCTGGTGGTACCAAAATTCAAAATGCTCACCCTACAGCAGCTTCTCCCTATGCCATCCAGAGATGATTAGTTAGCCACCCTAGACCTAAATGAGGCCTATCTGCACATCCCAATCAGGGACTCCTGCAGGAAATATCTATATTTCAGGGCAGGATCTATGCATCATCAGTTCTCTGCACTTCCCTTTGGCTTATCCATTGCTCCTAGAGTTTTCAAAAAATGCCTGGCTCCAGCTATTGCCTGTTGCAGACAGAGAAATATTCAACATTTTCCCTACTTGGATGATTGCCTGATTCAGGCAGACAGGAAAAGCTGTTGCAGCACCTGAAATTTGTAAAGGACCTTCTAACCTCTCTGGGGTACACTATCAATGAAAAGAAATCCAAACTAGTCCCCAGTCAAAAAATTGTATTCCTGGGAGCAAGCTTGGACACAGCATCCCAGATGGCATTCCTTACTCCAGAAAAAACAAGCCTATCTGACAGGCTACTTCTCTCAAATGACCACCAGAACCCAGTTATCTGTAAGGAAAATCCTGCAAGCTCTAGGGTTTATGGCCTCCTGCATCCTAGTAATTCCATATGCAGACTGCACATGAGGAAACTTCAGTGGTACTTAAAAAGTCTTTGGTGCCAACATTCTCAGGACCTGCAAACTGTCATACCTATGATACCTTGTCGAAGGAAAGATTTCCTTTGGTGGGCAGCAGCATGCAACCACAACAAGGGGCTTTCCTTTACACAACCCCACGCCACACAGACTCTAACCACAGACACATCAGACTATGCCTGGGGTGCACATCTGGATGACAGGTGCATTCAGGGCCACTGGAGCCCAAATCAAATTCATCTGCACATCAACCAAAAAGAGATGCTAGCTGTTCAGCATGCTCTGACAGCTTTCAGATCCCTACTCTGTCTGGGGCCTCTACTGATCAGAACCGACAACACCACAGTGTTGTGGTACATCAAAAAGCAGGGGAGAACACACTCTTATCCACTCTGCAGACTAGCCATGACCCTCTGGAACACGACCTCAGCCATGCATATTTACCTGCAAGCTCAATTCCTGCCAGGCAACCAAAACTCTGGTAGACAACTTAAGCAGGAATCTCCTAGACCCACATGAGTGGCAATTAAACCATAACACCTTTAGTCTTGTGACCCAGAAATGGGGAACCACAAATGTGGACATATTTGCCTCCCCCTACAACCACCTGTTCAGCAAATTCTGCACCAGGGAACCTCACAGCAAGGTCTGGAAAGTGGATGCCTTATCCTTCCAGTGGGAAAACCTCTCAATCTGTGCATTTCCCCCTCTACCTCTTCCTACAAGAGTATTAACTCAGGATAAGGGAGGAAAGACCAAGGGCAATCCTGATTGCCCCAGACTGGCCACGCCAACACTGGTACCCACTACTGTGCAGTCTGTCACCGTTGCCTCCATGTCACCTACCCCAGATCCCAACTCTCCTGACTCAGCAGGAGGGACATCTCTTGCATCCGCAATTGCAGACCCTGAACCTTGCAGCCTGGCTTATTCCTTGACTTCTCCTCCAGTGGCCAGCCTAAACAAGCAGGTACTGGATGTCATACGTGAAGCTAGATGACCCAGTAGTAGAAAATCCTATGCTGACAAGTATAAAAGGTATTGCTCCTGGATCCAGACTAAAGGAGTGGATCCAGCACAGCCCTCCTTACCTCTCATCCTGGATTACCTAGCACACCTACTTCACATGGAGCCTATCCTTCTCTTCCATTAAGATCCATGCCTCTGCCATCTCTGCTCATTACAGGTCTGAGCCACCTCTCTTCTCACACCCTCTCATCAAGCAGTTCCTGAGAGGAGCTAACAACATAAGGCCACTAAGAAGAGCCCCTACCCTTGCTTGGGACCTTAACTTTGTGTTGGAAAAGCTCACCCCCCCCCCCTTGTGCCTGCATTGTCAGCAGAATTAAAATTCCTCTCTTGGAAAATGGCCTTGCTTCTGGCTATCACTTCAGCTAGAAGAGTGTCGGAGCTACAGGCACTTATAGCTGTGGAACCCTTCATCATTTTTCATGCTGACAAGGGCCTCCCTCAGGACTAACCCTACTTTCATGCCTAAAGTGATGTCCAGTGTGGCTCTCAACCAATCTATCCATTTGCCCACCTTTTTCCCTAGTCCTCAAAATAAGGAGGAAAGGATCCTGCACTCTTTAGATATGCACAGACAGCTCAGATTCTACCTTGATAGATGTCAAAGGAAAAAACTTCAAAAGACCAATTCACGTAAGGTTCAAGCAAGGTACCCTTTATTAACTTGCAGCAAGGAGACAAAGCATGCTGGCAGAATGGTTTGTCTGAACATTAATAATTAGTATGGTATTTTTATACAGTTCTTTCCATGTCGCACAGAAATGTTACTTCTATTGCTGACGTAGTTAGACACAGCTTTCTGTATTGTTCTACAGAAAATGTTACTAGACTAATTGCTGACTAGTTGAGAATAACTGCTGATTTGCAAAACATTTGACAAAAACAACCTGGTCTTGGGGCTTATTTTAGCCCACCACAAACTTTCAATTCTTCAATTGTGCAGTTCTAATATATGTGTTACATTTTGCCTAGATTCAAGGTGCATTTTTAGCTTAGGTACAAGTAATGCTGACTATGGTTTATACTTTCAAGCATCCATTGTGTTCCTTATCAAAGCTTCTAGCAGCTGTGTACTTTCTCATGGCATAAGCAGAAAATCAATAACTCTTTGTTAAGTCTCATGACACTAGTAGAAATGAAATACTTCTTGTTATTTGCTGACATTAGCAGAAAATAGAATGCTTCTTGTTAAATTTCTAATAGCTGTGCAGATTCATGCAGTGTGAACAGAATAAATGTATTAACCCTTTTAAACCTCGAATGCTTAATGCATATTACTAATACATATTTTTCTAACATTTCCCCCCTTTTAATACTTTTATTCTACTTTCAAAATAAGCATAAACAGTTTTTTTTTTCTTCCCGTAACCTCTTCCTACTCACGATTTGCAGTTAAGAGATTCATTCAGTTTAAACTTATGAAAGCATTTTCAATTTTTCAACAAATGTCCTTCAAGGATGCATCTGCAGTCATCACATATGGGTTGTCCTGCCTCAGGCAGCCCTTCGGTCGGCCGGATTCCAAAGTCTGGGTCCGGCGTTGACTGAATAAGCCCTTTCCCCGACGCCAGAGCCTGGGGTATAAAACATCAGCCGGCGCCATCTTCCTCAGTCTTTCTTGCCGCGTGGTGCCCGAAGCAGAAGCAGTTCGCAAGTGCCGGTCGGCCAGCTCCTGTAATTCATCTACCGAAGACTTCAAAAGTAAGTACCCCGTTGGGGACTCTTTCTTGCCTCAGCTTAAACTTATGAAAGCATTTTCAATTTTTCAACAATTCTTCAAGTTCAGCACCTTGGTATAAGGTTTCTGAAACTGACATGTCTATAAAGTCTTTAATCAGTCTTTTCATGCAGGGGATGCAGCAGCACACACATACCACTAGCAGGATCATTCCTACACAGATGGCAATCAGGATGTTCATTAGGATACTGCACCACCCCCCAAACAATCTCTTGAAAAAGGTCCGTCAATGGATTTGGTCCTGGCTTGGTCATAGCCGACACCTGCTGAATTACCTCAAGGTGATTGTCTATCTCGTGTTTGTGGTCAGAAATATATGAACAGCACTCCTCCTGGATTAAAGCGCAAGTACCTCCTCTTGCCGCTAGGGTGAAGTCAAGAGCCATGCGGTTTTGAAGCACTACAGTTCTCATGGCAGTCAGTTCATCAGTCACCAATTCTAGAGTGGAAAAGGTTGCATTGCTCATTATTTCAAGAAGTTTAGACATTTTTCTCATTTCCCAGATTGATTTCGTTGCTCCATATGCTGGCAGTACACCTGCCCACGAGATGATGGTATCACCCAAGTCCATATGTGACAGTCCATTTTTCCCTAGGTTCACAGCATGATGGTTTTTCCAGCCTGCATTGATTTGCCCCACTGGGTTGACAGGTTTCTTGATTTCTCGTCGAACATTCCGAATTTTCCCCTGAGGTAAAACTGCTGTGTGTTGTATGGCCGAAACCAGGTACCCCAAATAACAACTGCCGGACCAGTTCTCAGGTAACCACTTATATGCTTTCCTACCACATACAAAGTAGCAATCTTCTACTTTGGTAGTAACTTTACTATGTCCTGGCTCTGGATGAAACATTTTTTTGTCACCTATAATCAGTTGTTTATAGAGGTCAGCATTATGTTTTACTTCATCAGTTGTCCTATGCATCAGTTCAAAAAATGAACCATAGCTTGTGTTGCAATAGGAACCTGTGTTGTCAGTTTTATTGTAGCATCTATAGGGAACAGTCACATTGCAATTGCTCCAACCCACCTGAACTGTATCATTTTTGTAAAAACACACAGTCCCCTTCTGTCGAACAGACAAGTGCAATGCTACTTTATCTTGTGATGTGACATCTGAGGTATCATAGACTAAGTTTTCCCAGGTCTTGTTGGCTCCTAGGAGGACTGAAGTTAACGATAACCCCCCGTATGCTGTTGGCAAAGCTGTGCAAATCCAGCAATTCGAAACATTGAAGGTCTCAGTATACACATATTTGATTGCCTGGTAAGTGTTGAAGTTTGGGTGCAACTCTCCACGCTTATTCAGTTCAGTTTGTGTGGCTGGGAGAAGGAATGGCCACAACAAAAAGATTATTGTCACTAGTACAGTCAACAGGATGATTATGCAATACTTCTGAGGAAACGGTTGTTCTGCATTCTTGTTTTCTCCGACTCTTCCGAGTAGGTGTATTTGGATTTTTCTGGACTCCATCATTTTTGCTTTTGACATGTGATCTTACTCTCTGCCCTAATAGGACCTTCAGCACCGATGGTTTCTTCCCTGGGGTTGAGACGGATCAGTCCTATTGATCTGACCCCCCTTTGTAGCCAGACTTTGTGCTGAGGGCCCCGATGGAGAGGTAAGATTTTTGTCCAGTTCAAAGTTTTTAACTAGTTTGCAGTGCATCAGGTGGATCCACAAAGCTCGCTCTGCTATTTTGACTGCAGTGGGTGTCGAAAGAAGCACATGGTATGGACGTTCCCACCTTGGTGATGACCAATTCTTCTCTTTTTATGGCTTTTATCCACACCCAGTCCCCGGGTGTCACTGCCACCTCTGATGTCTCTGTTTGCTTTCTATCTGAAACAGAATTTGACTGCAACAGATGTTTAGAATTCATGACTTTCTTCATATATTCAGCTAGTGTAAAATCAGCTTCCTGGTCTGAGGGCATGAGAGGTTTCCATTGGGGTGTATAATAAGCCCTTCCAAATGGTATTTCATAAGGAGTCAATCCTTTTGCAGTCAGAACAATTCTCATGCTCAACAGCACCAGGGGCAAACAACACAGCCAATTCTTTCCTGTCTCAGCTATTAACTTTCTCAGTTTGTTTTTTAATATACCATTATGCCTTTCAACTAGCCCTGCAGATTGCAGATGGTATGCACAATGATTTTTTAGAGAAATACCAAAATGCTTACTTAACTGCTGTATGGTTTGGTTTACAAAGTGTGTACCATTGTCACTGTAGATCCTTTCCAGAATGCCGAATCTAGGGATGATTTCTTTGACAAGTACTTTTGCTACTGTGGCTGCATCTGGATTTTTGGTTGGAAAGGCTTCCACCCATCTGGAAAACTTATCTACAATGACAAGACAATACTTCTTATTTTCACATTTGTTCAGTTCTATGAAATCCATACAGATAGTGTGAAATGGATATGGTGGTGTAGGGAAACTCCCTTGCTTGGGCTTTAACGCCCCTTGTGCATGATGTTTGTTGCAAATTTGACACGTCAAACAGAATTTTTTAGAGTAGTTTGTAAATCCGTACGTTGTGAACACCTGGTTCACCAGCTGTACCATCCCCCCTGTTGAGACATGGCACTGCCCATGGCTCAACAAAGCTGCATATCTAAACAAATTAGATGGTAGTATCGGTTTCCCTTCTTTAGAGATGTACAGCCCCTTTTCAAGAATTGCTCCTCGTTTTACCCATCTTTGTTTTTCAGCTTACATAGTGAGTGTCTGCATTGTTTTTAACATTTCTAAGTCTAAAATCTCAGAGGGTTGTAGTTCCTCATTTAAAAGAAATACTTCAGAAGCTGCTTGTTTTGCAGTTGTATCAGTTCTTGCATTACCTTTTGAAATCCTGTCTTGTTGCTTGGTGTGAGCTGTGCATTTACAAATGGCTATTTTCTGAGGTAACTGAACAGATTCTAAAAGATCTAAAATAAACTGTGCATGATTTATAGGTTTGCCAGTAGATGTTATCATTCCTCGGTTTTTCCACTGTTGCGCAAAAACATGTACAGTAGAAAAAGCGTACTGGCTGTCAGTAAAAATGTTTACACATTTACCCTTTGCTAAGGTACATGCCTGTGTCAAGGCAATCAATTCTGCTGCCTGTGCAGATAAGTTGTGTGGTAAAGGTTTTGCTTCTATAATCTCAGTGTCAGAAACTACTGCATATCCTACTAGGTTCTGCCCTGCAGGACCCCTTTTGCACGAACCATCCACGTAGTATGTCACCTCTGCATCATCCAAGGGGACATCCGTGAGATCTTTTCTAGGTAGTGTCTTTTGCTCAATTACCTACAGGCAGTGGTGTGGTGTGCCGTCTGCAGGGGTCGGGAGCAGAGTAGAAGGGTTCAAAGTCATGCTTTGCTCAATTATCATGTGAGGTTGGCTCAACAATATAGTCATACAGGAAAGATGCCTGGCAGGGGAAAGATATGCCACCTTTTCTTGTAGTAAAATAATCGCGACTGCATGAGGCACTCTCAAAGTGAGAGGGTGGAATAAGACTACTGAGGCCGAAGCCTGTACTGCCATTGCAGCTGCAACTACTGCTTGTACACAGTGGAGTAAGGACCGTGCCACTGGGTCTAGTTGTGATGAATAGTAAGCAATGGGGCGTTGCTTATCCCCATGCTGTTGTGTTAACAGTGATGTCATATAACCTTGCTTACAATCTACAGTTTGGAAAAAACGTTTATGGTAGTTTGGTTATCCTAGAACTAATGAGAATGCTATTAACTGTTTCAGTTTGCAGAAAGCAGATTCTGCCTCTGGTGTCCATTGTAACAAATCCTGTGCTGCCATAGGCTTCTTATATATGAGGTCAGTCAGAGGTGCAGATTCCAATGCATAGTTTGGAATCCAGCTCCGGCAAAAATTAGTTGTACCCAGGAAGGACATCATTTCCTTCTTGGTAGTGGGTTTTGGTGCTTGCAAAATTGCTACTTTTCTGTCCTCATCTAATGTTCTGCCTTCCTTGGATATTACATATCCCAGGTATTTGACTTGTTTTTTCCAAAGCTGCAGTTTATTTTTATTTACCTTATGTCCTTCAGTGGCTAAAAATCGTAATAGTGCTATGGTATCTTCTCTACAATCTTGCTGGGTGGGGGCCGCCAGCAAGATGTCATCAACATAAAGTAAAATCTGACTGCCTCTTGGTGGGGTGAATCCCGCCAAGTTGCTTGCCATTTCTTGTGAGAATATTGTTGGACTTTCACAATACCCCTGTGGTAGTCGCGTATATGTATACCTTTTCCCCTGAAATGTGAATGCAAACCAATACTGGCTGTCAGGGTGTATCGGTATCGAAAAGAATGCATTGCTGATGTCTACCACAGAAAAATACTTCTGTTGAGGTTTTAAATCATTCAACAGGGTGTGTGGGTCTGGCACCGTAGGTGCCCTTGGTATTACTGCATCATTTACAGCTTGTAAATCTTGGACGATACACCATTCTCCATTTGCTTTTTTAACTGGAAATTAAGGGTGTGTTACATGGTGAATCGGGAGATTCTACTAGTATCCCTCCTTTAAGTAAGGCTGCTATAATAGGCTTTATCCTTGCCTCTGCATCTTTTCTTAAGAGATACTGTCTTTTCTGTGGTCTAAATGCTGACTTTGGCGTGGTAGTTACTGGTCCCGCTGTACGAATAAGTCCTACATCTCATTTTCCTGTTGAATAGAGAGTCTCTGCTATATTTTGTAAGGCATTCTCTTTCTCCTTTAATAGGAGTGTTAATCAGCTGTCTTTGCTGGACTGCAAGTGTACGGCTGGGTAGGTCTGAGTTATCCAATTCAACTTCTGTAGTTGTATTCCCTGTTCTGACAGTTCTAATTCTGTGTGTTTCTCCCATCTCGTGACTTTTTCTCCTAGGTCTGCCCATTCTATATTTTTGTTCTTGGTTAAGCTAACATGTGGTAATCGATTAGATTTATAATGTGCAAAGAACTCCTGGGGCAATGAACAGCTGGCTACATTGTTCCCTTCTGTGTCCCAGTACAGGTTACGTAATATCAATCTGTTTGAATGATTTTTAAACAGTTCTTGCTCATATTCCTTTTCAGGTCCTGGTGTGTTACAATAATACAGGGTGCAGTGCAACAAGTGTTGCTTATCAATGTCAAGGGAGGGGAACTTGCTGATGGCTATATTCATTAATTCTTCGGTCACAGTCCCTGGACCAGTCGTAACCAAGTCCTGGCTGTACCAATAAAACATTTCACCCTCCGATTGCACTGCAAACTTACCTTACCTGTTTGTCATTGTGCTTCCATACCCTGCATGGTTGGGACTACTGCTATACCAAATAGTTGCATGAGGTCTCTGCCCAAGATGTTTACTGGGCATTTTGCAGAAACAACAATTTTGCTTTTCTGAGTCAATCCTGAAACTGGATAAGTTATTGCAATATTACGGGAGAGGGGCTCCCGATACAGCTGTCCATTAGCTGCTTTTACCAGTATGTAATCAGGTGACTCCGTGTTTTCTGGCAGTTTGGAGGGATGTATCAGTGTTCGTGATGCCCGAGTCACACAAGAATTTGACTTCCCTCCCTTCTACCAAGAGTGTAACTTCTGGTTTTGTGTCTGCTAAATAGAGCTCCAAGCTCAGTAAAGCTAGGTCTAATATTTCATTTTCTTCACTCTCACTAACTTCTTGCACTTCCTCTATTTCTTCTGTCACATCCTCTACTCCCTCTATCACATTCTCATTTGTCCTTTCCTCGCTATCCCCTTCTAGTGATTCCTGACTACCATATAGACCGTCCTCACCCTCCTTGTCTTCCGTGGTTGCCTTCTTGTTTTTCCTGCAATCCTTTGCCAAGTGTCCCTTTTTACCGCATTTAAAACATTCACCCCTTTTCTTTCACCCTTCAAAGTCCTCTGATCATTGATCAGATTGTTTGTTTCCCTGTGCATTTTTCTTGCCCGGACTGTACTACATAAACTTCTGCTCCATCTTCTACAGAAAATACTTGAGCTTTCTTTTTCTTTTTGCTATTAAAATGCCTTTCGGCATGCCTAGCATATTCAAGTAATGACTGTAACCTGCTTGTACGATGGTCTACCATGTGTTTTGTAATAAAACTGCTTATAGGTGCAATACTGCCCTTTAAAGATGCATTCTTTAACTGCTGTTCATATGGGGAATCTTGTGTTTGATCTTTAGGAACCTGCATTCCACAGTGGTTGTTAAAACATTCTAATGGTCTGGCATAATACCGGTCAATAGTTTCACCTTCTTGTTGGATGCATTGATTAATGCAAGTCCAGTCTGCCCTAGGCTTCTATTTTTCAGAGATGCGGACTGTAAGACCTTTTACTCTGTTGTCTAATTCTGCACTGCTATGTGGGAGGGGTCTTTGTGCAGCGTCACGGGGATTCCAGTTGCCACTAATCATGTGCCAATCTGGCCCCACAATTTGTCTAACTACTTTTTCTACCTCTTCTCCGTTTAGGTTATAACTCAGCCTCATTCCTTGCAAATCTTCTGAGAATTTTCTAAAATTAACTTTTGGATGGAGAATTTCCTCAGTGGCTTTCCGGATATCGTCCAGAGTCCAAGGTCTATACACTAAAATAGTTGGGTCCTGATTATCTTGTCCTGCCTGAGGATTAGGTACTTCTATAAGTGGGCATATTTCTTCTTCACTCATAGATCGTGAATTCTTAACCATTTGATATAACTCAATGCCTTCATTTGAGTTACTTGCCCTTGTTCGAGACCTGGTCCCGATGGGATCTCTAATATACGGTTTTATTTTCATAATGCCTCTTTCTTCAGTGACCACAGGATATTGTGGGGGTGGACTAATCTGTTCACTTGCTTCATACTTTGGTAAGGGAGGCGGAGGTGCTGATGCTATTACTAAGTTATTGTCCTCCTTATCTAAAAACATTGTTTTTGAATTGTTGATCTTTTGTTCCCTACGGTTTACTTCCTCAATCCACCTGTGTGCCTGAGGAATTCCTAATTTACGTTGCTTTTTTACCCGACCTTTGGAATCGGTTTTGAGCTGTTTGACAAGTTTGATAAGCGAGGATTTTTCTAATTTTCCATCAAATTCATATTTATTAACCCATTTTGAATAATAATTAATATTGTCGGCACGCTGCGACTGCATGTATTTTGTGTCTTCTGTTAACGGTGGATTTTGGGGTCTTTTTGTGTAATTATTATCCATTTTGTTCTACCCTTTTTATCATTACATAACTTCTCTTATTTTTAACGTGGTACCACGGATTTTGTTATAGTCTCTTCAGAATGACTGCCTACTTATTCTGTTTCTCCTGATCTATGACAAGACAGTAATCTTTTCTGTCCCTGACTTGTAAGCAAAAATACAGTCTTGACAGAAACAATACAAATCTAGTCCCTGATCTAAAACAGAAAACAGAGAAAAGTAGATTCACCTTACCTGAGCATACATGATTGATCACCTGATTCGTGGAGACCCGTCCTTCAGTCGCAGATCAGAAAGTGGCTGGCCTCTCTTGTAAGACAATTCAGTCGGAGGGCTTTTCAAATAAGAAGAACCGATTTGGTTTCTTCCCCATATGGTTTCAACCACCTGGTCCGTCTGATCCGAGGTGAAGAGAGGGTTCCGGTCCGAAAGACCAATCTGTCAAAGGAAAAAACTTCAAAGACCAATTCACATAAGGTTCAAGCAAAGTACCCTTTATTAACTTGCAGCAAGGAGACCAAAGCATGCTGGCAGAATGGTTTGTCTGAACATTAATAATTAGTATGGTATTTTTATACAGTTCTTTCCATGTCACACAGAAATGTTACTTCTATTGCTGACGTAGTTAGACACAGCTTCCTGTATTGTTCTACAGAAAATGTTAATAGACTAATTGCTGACTAGTTGAGAATAACTGCTGATTTGCAAAACATTTGACAAAAACAACCTGGCCTTGGGGCTTATTTTAGCCCACCACAAACTTTCAATTCTTCAATTGTGCAGTTCTAATATATGTGTTACATTTTGCCTAGATTCAAGGTACATTTCTAGCTTGGGTACAAGTAATGCTGACTACGGTTTATACTTTCAAGCATCCATTGTGTTCCTTATCAAAGCTTCTAGCAGCTGTGTACTTTCTCATGGCATAAGCAGAAAATCAATAACTCTTTGGTAAGACTCATGACACTAGTAGAAATTAAATACTTCTTGTTATTTGCTGACATTAGCAGAAAATAGAATGCTTCTTGTTAAATTTCTAATAGCTGTGCAGATTCATGCAGTGTGAACAGAATAAATGTATTAACCCTTTTAAACCTTGAATGCTTAATGCATATTACTAATACATAGTTTTCTAACAATAGGACTAATCCCTTTAGGGAATCTGACCAGTTACTAGTCAGCTTTGCAACAGTGGCAGAGGGCAAGGCCATATCAAAACAAACCATCTCCAAATGGATAGCACACTCTATTCATTTCTGTTACAAACGCCATGGGAAACCACCCCCTCAGGGGGTCAGAACACATTCCACCAGGGCAACTGCAGCCTCTACAACCTTTCTTAGAGGAGTCCCTACCAGAGACATTTTGGAAGCTGCAACTTGGAGCTCTGTTCATGCCTTCACCAAGCATTACCACCTGCCTAT
Source organism: Protopterus annectens (assembly GCF_019279795.1). Lineage (NCBI taxonomy): Eukaryota > Metazoa > Chordata > Ceratodontiformes > Protopteridae > Protopterus > Protopterus annectens. Next base: position 1,311,910,222 of record NC_056725.1, on the reverse strand, counting down.
CTTTTCCAAATCCAAGGCAAGCTTTGCAGCTGCATTCCTGTAGGCCTAGCATACTAGCCAGCCCCAACTCTTCTTGACTGCCCTCACTCATTCCTCAGCTTTGGGAATCAACCAAAGTGTGATGACTGCAACAGTGAAACATGAAGAACATAGTACAGTTGTGTACACTTACCATAAATGTAGATGTTCGAGTGTATTCACTGTTGCAGTCCTGGTTTCTCACCCTCCAGCCCCCTTGTCTCTCTCTTCCTCACTCCTTACAGGGCTATTGGTATTTACTTTCTACTGGTGGTGTTTTTCCACCATAACTTAGCTCCCCATTTGGGGCAAGAAAAACTGATGTAATGGCGTCGGCTGTCTGTATTTATACCACTGATGACCTGACGTCAGTCCTGAAGTGACAGCAGCCGACGCAGAAACACTGAGCCTCTGGTATTCAGGCAGACTGAGTGCTAGCCCTAGCAGGATCACCCAAGTGTGATGACTGCAACATTGAATCCACTCGAACATCTACATTTATGGTAAGTGTACACAACTGTACTTTTTATCTGCAAGGCCATGGAAAGAATTATTGTGGACCTGATAAACAAAGACCTAGAAAATCTTCAAACACTGGACCCATCCCAGTTCAGTTTCATCAAGGGCGTGTGTCATGCCTAATAAACATGGTGGACTTAGAGCATCACTAGAGCCATGGATAAGGGCAGAATGGTCATACTACCTACATTGATCTGGAAAAGGCATTTGACACCATGCCAGTCTCTGTTATTGTAGACAAACTCACATTTAGACATAAATCCCTATGTCACCCAATGGACAGTCAAATGGCTCACAGACAGTACACATGAAGTTAGGGTGTGGGAATCCACCTCCACCAAGAAGCCTGTTACTAGTGGTGTCTCACAGGGCTTGTTAGACCTCTCCTGTTAGAAATATACATCTCTGAAGTCAAGGCAAATGTAGAGGGTTTATGGCTGGCCAAATTTGCTGACTATTGCAAACTGGTAGTGTCATTGAATCCCCCAGAGATGTAAATATCCCTAAGGAGGGTCTAACACAGACATATAACTAGTGCCAGAACCATGACGTAAAACGCAATGCAAGAAAATGAATAATTATACCCTTTGAGAAGATTACATCTTGCAATTGACAACATTGATAACACTCCCAAAAGAGTAGACCCAGTGGGAACTCAGGTTGACAGTAACCTGAACTTTGATCACTGTGTCCATGATAATGAGAAAATCCTTCTGCATGGTGCAACTTATAAGTAAGGGTATGGCATTCAGATCTAAAAAGATCATAGTGCCACTATACTCGGTCCTCATTAGACCAATGATCTAGTACATTGCACCCTTTGATGTGTACCTAACCAGACATTTGCAACAGCTGGATCAACCACAGAGGTTCCTTCCAAATGAATATGGAGTGTAAGTGCTATGTATTATGCAGACTGTCTCAAAGGCCTGTCCCTGTACTCAGTCTCCAACAGACAACTGAGGGGCAATCTCTGCCTAACCTACAAGGTATTCTTTGATCCAGCCCTGATGGATCTGCTACACATTCGCAAAACAAACAGCACTAGAATTATCTGATCTAAGGTTCTAAACCTTGTCTGTGACATAAACATAACATGCTGGAGGGGCAGGTATGTCTTTCCAAAATTATACCTTCTCTGGAACAGACTCCCCATTCACATGAAACAGAGTTCTTCCTAAAGCCTATACAAATGCAGTCTGGACCAGTGGATGGGAAATTGTAAATTTACCTGCCGTTATGGACAGGGGCAGATTGTAGATGTCCCAGGGCGTAGGCATATACCAAAGCCACTCTGGCTCATAGGCATTGTTAAATGCAAAAATTGTCACATGAATAGCTAGGTTTAAAAGGCCCTAAGGACGTTAGCCTAGTAACATCCTATGATCAGACTTTTGAGAATCCAGGTCTGTTATTCTCCCTTCCTGCTCTAAAGCAGTCAGTCACAACGTATGCCTCAGATGTTGCTTGGGGAGCAGTGTCAGTGAGTATAAAAGTGCAGGGTATATGGGACAGAAAGATTGACCAAAACACACAAGAGATGCTAGCTCTTGTAAATGCTGTCAACTCTATGAACCATCTGTGATATCCAGGATCTCTTCGTGTTTACAAGACAATACCACAGATATGTGGTACATAAACAAGGGAACCAGATCTTATCCCCTATGTGGACTAGCCATATTATCATGGGATATAGCTTTACAGCACACTCACTCTACAGGATGTTGCATTCCATTAGAACAAAACTGTGTGGCAGTCAAACTTAACAAGGAGCAGACCAGGCAGACCCTCATGAATGGATACTGAATCGGGATCTTCAAAGATTTGATCCATCTGTGGGGGATTCATTAGTAGACCTTTTTTTCTCCTTTCTGAACAATCAATTGGCAAAGTTGTGTTTCAGGACTCCATTGCAAGAATGTCTGGAAGACCGATGCCTTTTCTTTTCCCTGGACAGGAATGTTCCTGTAAAGCTTTAACACCCATTTCACTGATATCTGGGGTAATTCTGAAGATTCAGAAGGAATCCCGCAAGATCATTGTGGTGACTTACTTCTAGCCTAGGCAGCAGTGGTTCTCCCTTCTTTTGGAATTGGCTAGGGTTAATTACCACAAACTTCCTCAAACAGGAACAGTGGTGTTTGATACATCCCGATCCTAAACAACTTTAAGTAATTGCCTGAATGATACAGTCTTAACAGCGTTTAGGTACATTTTTCTGAGGATGTGCAGTAGGAAATAGTGTGGGCAAGAAAGCCTGCTACTAGAAATTCAATAAGCGAATGGAAAGGGTTTTCTAGTTGGTGTCAACAACATAACCAGCACCCATTCAGGGCAAGTATTTCTCTGGTTTTACAATATTTGTTAGAGTTACTTCCTATGGCCTTACTCCTTTATCAAGGTTAATGTTTTGGCCATTTCATCATGTCTGCCCATGGATCCCCCTCTTTCAAGGCATTATTATATCAAAATGTTTTTGAAAGGGATATTGCATAACAGACAACCAAGAAAACTGTTTGTGTTAGAGAAGCTAAAACTTGCTCCATTTGAAGCCAGTCATCTGACTGAGTTGAAGTTCTTAGCATGGAAACAGTTTTACTGATTGCTTTGAACTCTGCAAGGGGAGTATTGGAGGTGCAAGCTCTTTTGGTGCGTCGGCCTTGTCTTATTTCCCACAGAGACAGGGTTTCATTGACAAGTAATCCTTTTATGCCTGAAGTATCAAAGTCTACTTTAAGCCAAGTTAACCATCTCCCTGTGTTCTTCCCTGAACCAAAAAATGAGGGAGAAAAGATATTTTAGACCTTGGAGATTCTCAGACAACTCTGGTTCTATCTTGATAGAACAAACTCTTTCAGAACTTCTGATCAGTTATTCATTTCTTGCGCAGGCAAGAAAGGACAGCCTGTCTCAAAACAGACCATTTCCAAATGGTTGTCTCAGACTTTTACTTTTTGTTAATCCTACCACAACAAAGCTATTTCAGGCAGAGTCAAGGCACACTCGATCAGGGCCTTGGCTTCATCTGTGGCTTTTTGGAAGGGGTTGGACTCTTAGGTATTCTAAAAGCAGCAATTTAGTCCTCTGTACAGCACTACCAGGTAAATTCTTTCTCCAGGTCTAGGCCAGGCTTTAATAGGACCATTCTCCAGGGGCTTCTGGACCCTTCTCCTTCCACCTCACATTTGTTCTAAACTATAATAATCTACCTATATAGTTTAGGCTACTGTAGCAGTGATCAGTATGAAGCACATAGTACAATGATGTAAGTAAACATGCCATAACAGTAGATATCCAAATGATTACTGCTGCAGTAGGTGCCCCTCCTTCAGTCCCTTTTTTTTTGGTGTGTTTTTTTTTTTAATTCCAGGGTGTGGATATTTGTTTTTTTATTTTATTATTTTTTTTGTTATTCCTAGCAATGTATTTTCAGGGCTTGGCCTCTGTTTCTCAGTTTCAGTTGTCATGAAAGGTCTGAAGTAAGGTTACCATCTGTCCGGATTTTCCCGGACATGTCCTCTTTTTTGGGCTCCTGTCCGGGCAGTTTTTGAAAATTCTGCGATTTTTCCGGGTAAATCACAGAATTTTCAAAAACCATACATCCCTATTTTGGAGTCTTTCCTCCGCTTTGTTTTGTTTTTTATTGGCTCGTATACCTGTATATGAACCAATCAAAAAACGGAGCTCTGTTCAATGCATATGGGCCAATCCAAAATCCCCAAACACGGAGCTACTGAAATGATAAGACTAAAGACCTTTTTTTTTTTTTGCTCTTCAGCCCTAACAGGACAAAATAGTATGTGCTGGTATTAGCACATATTTTTTCGTCCCCTTTTACATACAACAAAATATGGTAACCCTAGTCTGAAGGGCTTGAGTCTCAAACCTACCTTTTTAAGGTTTGAGCAAAGTGCCCTGAATCTGTGGAAGCTGGCCAGTTGTTATATCCTATACAGGGTATAACCCATAAAAGTCATCTAAAATAATTCCACATGAAAGAAATCTGTAACTAATGAAGAGGTTGCTGCTAGCAAATAACTTTATATTTCATCATTTCATCTACAAATAAAGTGCCTGTTGCCCTTGAGGAATAAATTGCCTATGTTGCGTTAAAAAAATTATAAGCTAGTAATATTGCAGTAGGGAATGGAAGGCAAACTGATAACAGGTTCATAGTTACTAGGTATCTTCGCTAAAAAGGACTGCAGCATCTACCCCCTTTACAACACAGTACAGCATCAGCAATGCATCGACCTACTGTGGGAGTAGAACCCACAGCCTTCTGCATCAAAAGCAAGCACACTACCTGTTGTGCCATTAACAATGCAAGCAGACTCACCATACGCAGCACTCAACTTCTGTTCCCCTGCAGCTCTCAGCTCCTTGTAAAATCTACTTGACACTCCACTGTATCTCTAAACTTTGCAGCACAAGAAATCTGGAAAAAGCCAACATTTATTGGGGGGGGGGGGCAAAAGCCCAAAAACCAGGGACACATTTTAAAAATTGCTTGTATGATGTTGGAAAGTTGCTAGAATAAAATGGTGTGTTACCACCATACATTTCACTGCCAAGTCTTGAATCCAGGACCCTGTGCAAAACAGTCAGAGCAACATACCACTATGCTAAATCAGCTGTTTTGTGAAATAGGGGAAGACTGAAACTTAAATGGCTACCATTTAGTGAATTCAGTTCTCACCATAGCTGTCAACGTCTTAGCACAAAACACGTGAACAAAGCCAATAATGGGGGAATACAGCCCCCAAACATATTTAGTAATGGGGGAATACAGCCCCCAAACATATTCAGTGAATTCAGTTCTCACCATAGCTCTCAACCTTAGCACAACAAACCTGGACAAAGACAATAATGGGGGAATACAGTCCCAAAAACAGGGACAAATTTCAAATATCTATGTTAGAAAATTGCTAGAATAAAAGGTATTGTGTTACCATATACTTTGTGAAGAATATGAAGTCTGAAATTCAAATGCCTGTTATTTTTATTTATTTAAAATTTGTTAACCAGGAAAGTCTGACTTGGAACAAAAGCCAATTTTTAGCAGAGGCCTAGGAAGAAACACTCCAGACACATGTCTTTGTAAGATGGGAGGACATGCAGAGTCCACACAGATGGCACCCCAGCCAAGAATCAAACCAGAGAACCTGCAGCTGTCAGGCAACACTGTTACCAATGCACTACTAACTGTGTAAAGAAACAAAAATACAGAAACCACAGATTTTATGAGGAACAGAACAAATATGAGGCAAAAATCTGCTTAAATGAAAATGCTGCTTTTAAGATAAGAAATCTGTGAATACTCTCGTATGTCTGAGAAAGGATATTGGGAGTGTTATGGAATACAGTGAAAATGTGTTTTCATGGATTCAGTTTTCCAAAATTCACAGCGAATGGTCTGCAAATTGCTATCCATAAAACCCCAACACCCTCTTTGCTCTTTCTGCTACCTCCATATAATAATAACTTGCAGTGAGAAAAGAAAAAAAATATTTCAGCTATTAAAATTGTCTTTAGACACTAATCTTGCTAATTCCTTCTTATAAAAACACATTTCAGTAATCTTAACTTGTGTATCCATAACAAGAAATTCACTTTATGGAGATCTAGTTTACTGTCTTCCTTGCATCAAATCAAGTCTGTCTTCTATTTTTAGTAGAGCATCCTTTACTAATTTCATTTGTTTTATAGAGGTAGTACAACAAACAAGTATTTCTGAGTTGGTGGGATAGTGAGTGCGATATATCTTGGCAACAACTTCAGTAAAAGTACTTGTTTTAGGAAAAAGCGTCACTTTGAGTTAATCTCAGAAAGTGCAAGGCTGGCTGAAGTGGGCCTGGGCTGCTAGTCTAGACAGTGACAGCTTCTCAAAATGTATAAATACCTAAGCCTAAGGAAATCCTAGACATTTTTAATAATAATAAATAAATAACCAGCCTGCAAGTTCCATGCACGTGTCCCATGTTTCAAATTTCATGCTTCTTTTTCAAGGACAGATTATTCCTTCAGGAAAGAGCACATTTATTCCTTAATGATTTTATTAGTAAAAGTTTTTTTGTAATATTTTTAGTCCCTTGTTTGTCTGATAATTTTCAAATTAAATCTAAAATATGATAATTACACAGCAGCGTAGGAGGAATATTTGTAAAAGCACATAAAAAGAGACGCTAAAAAAAGAAAATGCTTGTATATTTTCCATAAATAAGCACTCTACACTTAATGTGAAGTATTTTTGTTGTCAGGAAATAGTAAAGAAACAATAAAATGTACTCAAGTATGGCTAAGGCTATGCATGACTCACTGCACATGCTAAGTGAAGTAGGATTCCAGGTAATGTGGATTAAAGCTAAAGTATTTCTTTCTTTCTCCCCTTTGCTTGTGTATGCATTAAGGATATAGAGTAATGTTGCTTAAACAATTGATTTTCATTTTCTCTACCAGCTTGATTTTAATGTCATTGCTTGTCTCATATTAATCCCAGCTAAACAGCATCTATACGTACAAATTATGTGCTGTATATTCTTTACCTGAAAGTAATTGACATAGTTTATTACTTGGCCAGCATGTATAATGCATCATTCTGCTATAAATGTGGTAAGATGCGGTTATACAGTTGGAGGCTTGTATTTTGCTCTTATTACAATGCCACCAGTTTTTTCAAATAACAAAAGTAATATTGTCTTACTTTTTGCACAGTGCTATTTCTCGAAGCTCAGTAAAACAAGCTGAGTGAGGGGTTCTCCAATGTGAAGGGAGAAAATCCCTCCAATATTAATGTTTCCTCTTCTGATATAGCCATTGATGTGAAAGTATCTCAGCTGGCAAACTGGTCCTATTGGATTTGGCAGGAGAAGAACAGAATAGGCAAGAGTAGAGCATTAAAAAGGTAGTAATAATAAGTATGAAGTGAATGAAATGAGAATGAAAATAAATAAGGGTAACTTAAAGATAAACATGCTTAAGAAGATGCGAAATCCTCTGATATAATCCTCTGATATAGTCTCCTTGTACTATATTGAAACATTTTCTACTTTGATTTATGCCCTTTAAAGAAAGGAATATAGAAAGGAATATAATGCAATCCCTTTTCATTCCTTGCTGGTTCAATGCTTTTTTTATATCAGCTTTATATTATTAACCTTGTTATCAGATTAACCTGTAGAACCTGCACACACACACACACACACACACACACACACACACACACACACACACACACACACACACACACACACACACACACCTCTCTTACCTGAAATTAGTTCCATTCAGTGTTCGCTAATGGCTACACACAGTATCTCTTCCCACGCAAGCTAACGGCTGGTTTCCGTTTCCTTCCTTCCCTGCAAGAAAGCTCAACTGTCCTCATGGCCAGTTTCCCCGTGAGAGTAGGCTCCAGCCTGCAGACAGTGCAGTCCGGGGTTCTTTTGTTCTGTGCGGTCGTCACCGCACAGACTTCTGGGCATCTGCAGGGCAGAAATGCCTTTCTCCCTATCCGGACTGCTGACATGGCAGTCTGGAGTTTTGTGAGTTCCCGGAACTCCAAGCATCATGCACGGCATTCCGGGACTCGCTATTTGTTTTTGTTTTTTTCTTTCTACAGGTGGGGAGGGGCTGCAGTCCTGCAGTCCTATAACACGATCTGCCCCTGAACAGACTACAGGCATAGCTATGGGTGCCAGATGTGCACCCATTTACACCAATCTAGTTTTAGCTGAATAGGAGACACAGTTCGTTTTCACCTCGAGGTTTATGTCAAATATAGTGTTATACCTGCGCTTTTTAGATGACATCCTGATATTTTGGAAAGGGTCTCTGGATGAGGTTCAAAATTTTATAGAGGATCTAGACAGTACAACAACATTTTTAAAATTCACTAGTAACATTTATGAGATTAAATGTGAATTTTTAGATATTTTATTGTATAAGGAAGATGGTGTATTAAATTCCAGTATCTATCGGGGAAAAAAACGTACTCCAATTCTTTTCTACATTTTAACAGTTGTCACCCTAATTTCCAGAAGAGAAACATTATGAAAGGACAAATGGTGAGACTCTCTAGGCTTGTTAGTTCAGATGAACATTTTCACAATGAAATGGTTAAATTGATGGATATGTTATGTGAGAGAGGGTATCCACGTGACATATTACTCAAAATTAGCAATGAGGTTACAGAGAAAAGGAACACTGTTTTCCAACCTATACTTAAAGGAGGTTTAACAAAAGTGGGATCTAGTAACTCTAACAAAGTGGTTAATAATAACAATTACAATATGGTTGTGAGTGATAAGAGAGGTGCATTAGTACTCCCATATAATGATACAGTAGGTAAGGTTAAGACCATTATACAGGCAACTTGGGCAAGTGTGTTTAATGGTGAGTTGAGAGAGATATTGGGAGAATCTTTGGAGTTTATTTACAGTAGAGGTGTCAATTTAAAAGAATTATTAGAATATGAAGCAGACACTAGCATTCACAAGATGTCTAAAATGAGTAAGTGCGGTTTTTGTAGTGCATGTAAGTTTATTAATGATGGATCATATGATCTGAAGTAGTTGACTTCATTCATTCTGCACATATGGGTATACGGATCCGATTCGGATCCGAGCCGGCAAAGCTTTTCAAGCATCAGCTCCAAGCTCCTCCCTTAACTATATTACATCACTTCCTTCTATCTAGCCCCAGATCTCATTTGCCGCTCTGTGAGTCAGCATCGTGGTCTCTGAGCTCCTAGCTAGTTGGTAAGGTTTTTGGTCCTTTGTAGCTAATTTCTGAGTGTGTATACCTTCCTATTTTCCTCCCTTACATCGTGTTTGGTCGTCGTGTTAGTTTTAAAAAAAAAATTTTATTGATAGTTATTAATTTAAGTGTTGGTGTAGTATTGTGTTACTGGTTCCCACCTAGGCCCAGTCCCTGTTAAGTGTGTGTGTGTGGGCCCTAGGGCTTTTTCTGTCTTTGCTATGGCTGAACAGCCTAAAGTTCTCTCTAAAAAGTGTACAGAGTGTGGTCATAAGATTTCTCCAGCCGATGGCCACACTCTATGTGTTCTGTGTTAAGGGGTCGCCCATCTTTCTGCCTCCTGTGACATTTGTTCGGGTTTCAATCCTAGGGCGTTGAAGGATCGTCTGGCTAAGCTTTTGCCTAAAGGTCTGCTACCAGCTTCTGCCCTGGAGTCTGCCTCTGTTTCCTCCCAAGCTGGTGACTCTGTGCAGGCAGGGATTCAACCTCCCACCAGGCCTGCTTCCTCAGAGTCGTCTCAGAGAGGTAGGGACAAGAGAGAGAAGGAGAGGTGCCATAAAGAGAGGGACAGGCCCAGAAAAAGGTCTCTGGACAGGGAGTTCTTCTCCAGCCCGTCTTCTAAGGTACCCAGTTCTCGTTCTCCTCGGCTCCACTCTCCCAGTTTCTCGCCGGAGCCATCGAAGCCAAGGCACTCCCCTCTGATCTGACCCAGACCTGAGTCGGTCGCTTCCTCCACATCGACTCGGAGTGTATCCAAACTTGATATGGACAGGCTTATGAGGAGGTTCATCCAGAACCAGATTCAGATGGGGGGGTCTTGCCAGGGCCCTCTCCCATTGTTGAGGGTTCTTATTCTACTATGTTCCACCCTATTGATCCTTCCTCGATCCGTCCCGACGCTTCGGGGTTCTTGGGTCAGAGACCTTTCGAAGTTGTGGGGTCGGCACCAGTGGTTTTTGTTTCCTCAACACCGGCCTTCACCTTGAGTTCCTCGGATCTGATCTCAGATCCAGGGGACTCTTGGAGCTGTAGTCGGGGAGTCGGACCAGAGGGTCGAGATCTCGCTCTTTTGGATCCCAACCTCGGTGCCCGGACTACCCCGCTGTTGGCTCCGGTCCCTGCTTCGGTGCCAGGAAGAGCCTCTTCCTTACGTTCCACGGAGGTGTGCTCTCCATCGGCATTTGAGGTAGTAGAATGGGTCCTCTCCCAGGGGTTGAGACCTCAGCTCACATCCTTGGATCCCACCCAGACCTCTCTGTTTTTGGATCATGCTCCCATTGTCCTGTCTCAGGGACAGCCCGTGCCAAGGCATCCCCAGGTTGTTCCCCACAGGGAACCCCCGGAGGCTTACGAATCCTCTCCAGAGAGTCACACTGGAGAGGAACCTTGTAAGCACAAGTGCAAGAGGAGGCACTTGGACTCCCCTGAGTCCATTACCACTGATACAGACTTGGATGAAGGAGAGGGTTCCGCCAGATCACCTAGCGAGGACGTCTTGTTCAGTTGGTCAGCCCCCAAACCCTCTGTGGATGAGATTGTATTCCTGGAAGCCTTTGGCATGGGTCCATCTACTTCCTGGGTCTCCCCTCCAGCTGACCCTTTGGTGGACCTCATCACCACTAGGGCATGGAAGGATTCTGACACCGTAGAGCCTATACCCAAAAGGCCAGACAAAATTCTTTCCCCGCCGTCAGACAGGTAGGCATGGTCCAATGGAGCCCCGGTAGATGCTTTGGTGGTTGCAGCTGCCACAAAGAAGGAACTGACACAGGAGAGTTCCTCGGTCCATCCACCAGACAAGGAATCCAGGTCGATGGATCATTTTGGGAAGCGCATGTACTCATCAGTGACATTTTCTATCCGTGCGCTGAATTACTTGGCACATGTCATCCGACTGCAGCGAGACCTTATATCGGAGCTAACTGAGTCACCCCCGGAGTCTCTGTCGCAGCAGGACAAGCAGTCCTTCACTGCAAAGATGACTACACTGAAATCAGTGACTAATATCTCTATGCATCTCCTCTCTCATGCCACGGAGGGAGCCACTAGAGCTGCTGGTACAGGCGTTGCCTTGAGGCGACACACCTGGATCAGGCTGTGTCAGTTTGCGGACCCCTTTAAGGCATCTTTCATCAACACCCCATTCGATGGATCATCCCTCTTTGGGAAGACTGTACGTGACACACTAACCCAGAGTGACAAGGACGTAAAGACTTTGTCAGCCGTCGGAATCTGCTTCTCTAAGACCCAGAGGTCCTATTCTAGGAACCAAAAGGGGCAAAAGAAGATGTGGTACCAGAAATCTCAGTCCTTTCGTGACACTCAGGAATATTCATTCCCCAGAGGCACAGGCGGTCAAGACCAACGCCATCCCAGAGGCAGACGGGGTCCCAGAAACTTCGGATCTAGGGAACCTTTTTCTGACAGACCCGCACAGCAACCCTGAGGGATTTGCCCGGCTGCTCTACTCTGGAGGCAGTCGGGGGAAGATTTTCCTTACATCCAGCGTCATGGGAGTTCATTACTGCAGACCGCTGGGTATTAAACATCATATCCAGAGGATATTCTATCCCCTTCATTTCATGTCCAATAACTCCAGCATGCCTTCCATATGTTCCACCCGCTCACAGGGAGGCTGCAGCTTTAGAGGTTTTGAAGCTGCTACAAAAATGAGCCATCGAGCCGGTCCCCCCAGATCAATCCAGATAAGGTATCTACTCCAGGTTGTTTTTAGTGCAAAAGAAGACGGGGAACCTCAGGCCCATTCTGGACCTGTCTATCCTCAACCTGTCGGTAGAGAAACAAAAATTCCGGATGGTCACCCTACAGTCCATTCTACCATTTCTGAGAGAATGGGACTGGATGTGCTGGTTAGACCTCCAGGATGCTTACTATCACATCAAGGTCCACAGAAGCACCAGGAAGTTTCTGCACTTCCAGCTAGGGGTCAGTCACTTTCAATTCAGAGCCCTACAGCTCCTAGGGTGTTCACCAAGGTTATGGCAGTCGTAGCGGCTCACCTGAGACTTCAGGGCATTCAGGTATTCCCCTACCTAGATGACTGGCTCTTCGCTGCATCCACCAAACGTATCCTTGTGTCAGGCCCTACACTACTTCCTCGGTCTGGCTCATAAGTTAGGCATCACGATCAATATCAAGTCCCACCTGGCTCTGGTTCAGATCATAAACTTCATCGGGGCATGGTTGGATTCGATTCAGTCAAAGATTTTTCTCACCCCAGAAAGGATAGAAAATCTCAGACTCCATGTATCGGCGATCTTGGATCACTCGGTAGTCACAGCAGCTGATGTTCTCAGGGCCCTGGGTTCGATGGCAGCCGCAATCTCTATCCTCCATCTTGCATGTCTTCACATGAGAGTCCTTCAGTGGAATCTGGCAGTTCAATAGTCCTGGCTAGACCTTCTGATGAATTTCCACATTCGAATCAATCGGACATGCAGAACGTCACTCCAGTGGTGGCTTCAATTAGCATACATTTTCGCAGGACGCAGCTTCCTAGCCTCTCCGGCTGAAGCCACGGTGACCACGGACGCTTCCCAGCTCGGATGGGGGGGCACTTCCTGGGGAGAACAGTCCAAGGCACGTGGTCCCCGACAGAGACCAAGCTACACATCAGTATCCTGGAGATGAGAGCAGTGCTGTTAGCGTTGAGAGCCTTCCACTACCTCCGGGGACAGTAGCCGTTCAATCAGACAACATGTCTGTAGTCTGGTATATAAACAAACAGGGAGGGACCTGATCCTGCGCCCTTTGTCACGAGGCCATGAGGGTTTGGGAGTGGGCCATATCCATCAGCCGGTTTCTCATAGCAACGCATATCCTGGGACGCTCCAACATTCTAGCGGACAGTCTAAGCAGGGCAATCCTTCTGCCTTACGAGTGGTCTCTGAAACATTCAGTGGCTGAGAAGATCTTCCATGTTTGGGGTCAACCTTGCTGCGATCTCTTCGCATCTCCTTCCAACGCGAAGTGCAGCAACATCTTCGCTCTGATCCCCCCTCCGGGGGATGTCCCCAGGGATGCTCTGGTCCATGCTTGGCCTCCCGGGCTACTGTATGCTTATCCCGCGTTACCTCTTATTCCGAAGTTCCTTCAGAGAGCTTGCCAGCTGCAGTGCAAAGTCATTCTCATAGCTCCCTTCTGGCCGTGTCAAGTGTGGTTCCCCTTCCTGTGGTCTCACCTGTTGGCTTCTCTATGGACTCTAGATCCATGCCCGGATCTGACCTCTCACCTGTCGGGCTTGCCCCTGCCCAACCTGGACAGTCTCAAGCTGACGGCGTGGCTGCTCCAGTTCCCATGATCATCAGGACTCCCGGACTTTCGTCCCCTGTTAAGAATATTCTGGTAGCTTCTCTTAAAGCCTCCACTAGGAAACTCTACACTAGCAAGTGGAGACGTTTTTGCGTTTGGGCCTCTCAGCACAATCTGAACCCATTTACAGCCCCCGTCCCGGTCATACTGGATTTTCTGGCTGATCTTTTTCGATCAGGTGCAAGTGCTTCCACCGTCCAGATTCAGCTGGCTGCCATCTCTAATTTTCATGTGGATGAAAATAAGGTTGCGCTGGCTTCTGCCAAATTGTGTAAAGCTTTCCTGAAGGGCACTTTCTTATTGCAACCTCCAGTTAAAGAAACAGTGCCTCCCTGGGATCTGACTTTAGTCCTTCAGGCTTTGACCTCTCCCCCTTTCACGCCAGCCGGATCAGTTCCGATGAAGTTTTTGTCATGGAAAACAGCCTTCTTGGTCGCCATCACTTCAGCCAAGAGAGTTTCAGAGTTACAGGGCTTATCCTCTTTGCCCCCCTATTTGGTTTTCCACAAGGATAGGGTTTCGCTGCGTACAAACCCTTCCTTTCTTCCCAAAGTGTCCTCTGCAGCCAATATTAATCAGTCTATAAATTAGGAATAATACTAGCTGGGGACTCTGTCCCATATGTGCAGAATGAATGAAGTCAACTACTTCAGATAAAAAAGTTATGTTCTTACCATAATGTTCCATCTGAGTAGTAGACTTCATTCTTCTGCACCTTCCCTCCCTCCATCCCCCTCACTCTTCAGGTTTTTCCTGTTTAGGATTGTGGTTATGTTGCCTTTTAGTGTCAGCAAACTCGATCTGGGGCTGGATAGGAGGAAGTGATGTAATACAGGTAAGGGAGGAGCTTGGAGCTCAGAGCTGATGTTTGAAAAGTTTTGCCGGCTCGGATCCGAATCGGATCAGTATACCCATATGTGCAGAAGAATGAAGTCTACTACTCAGATGGAATGTTATGGTAAGAACATAACTTCTTTTTACTATTCATAATTACAGGAGAACAATTAGGTGCCCTGGTTTTTGTAACTGTAATACTACTGTGGTGGTCTGTGTCACCACATGCATGAGCTGTCCCACATATTACATAGGGAAGGTTATACGCAAGTTAAAGTTGCGTATTTTAGAGCATGTGAGGGACATTAAAAAATAAAAAGTCAGTGACCTCTTTAAACACACAGAGTCTAAAGTGTCTGAATTTCAAAAACTTGTTATTTTTTGTAATTGACTGAGTTCCTCAAAATGACAAGGGAGGTGATTGTAAGATATTATTGGAAGTAAAAGAGTGTGTATGGCATGAGATTGGATGCCTCGAACCCCCTGGGCATTAATAAATAATTTTCTATTTCCAGTATTTTAAAACACAGATCACATTTTATCTAAGTTAAATTCATTAGTTTTTAGTTTATGTTATGGTATATTATGTATGCATGTTATATTAATGTTAGTATTAATGTTTTAAATTAGTATAGTGTTACTGTGTGATGTATTGTTTTAATTACAATTATTTTAGTATTTAAATAATTAATGAATTGAACAATTTGATTGGACATTATGTAGAGGGGGTGGTGTTGCATTTTTATTAAAAGGATGAATTAGGTGTTATACTTTACTCTGATGATGCCCAGTGAAGTCTATGGGTGAAAGCACTAAGTCTTTTTTCTGTTATATACTCAATAAATGGTTGAACAGTCTTGGGACTTGTCGGTTCATTTTTTATTGCAGGTTAGTGAGAAAGATTCTGTTAGTGCAGTGCCAGCCTGCCCCTTCCACGGCTTCTACCCCATCAGATCAGGAGGTCCATATATCCAATCCTCCTCCTCTATCAAGTCATCCTTTGACTCCTATCCAGGTCACAGAGCCCTTGGATCTGAGTCATCCGGCACCATCCTTTTTGGGTCAGAGAATTATAGTATCCCTGAATCTGAGACTGTCTCTGAGCTCTTTGGTTCAATCAGATCTGGAGAGCTCTCAGGGTTGGTTCTACCCCATCTGGTCCGAGGTGCTGCAGTTGTCTCCAAGGGTTTCAGAGCCATCTCTGCCTCTCGGAGCCTCAGAGCTGGTCAGTTTGGGTTTGACTTTGGACTCCGGGCAGCTGTTCTCGGAGTAGGATGGGACCAAGGATCAGAGGCTTGGCCTCTTGCATCTGTGTCCTTATCCCTCTCCTGGACAGTGTGTCTTTAGGGTTTTGGAGAGAGCTCTGTCCACACCTCAGATTCAGAAGATGCCTACCCCTGCAGCTCCTATGTCTTCTTTTTTGCCTCTGCACCTTGAGCATCTGCTATCCACTTTACAGGGACAGCCGATACCAAAACCCCAGGCTTCCTAACATGGTTCCCCTCCTCTTCTGATACCTCCCTAGAGTATCCCACTGAGGAGGTCCCTAAGGATAGGACATGCTAGAGGAAGCATATTGATTCCCCTGAATCAGTCATTGAGGACACAGATGTTGATGAGGTCGAAGAGTCCTCACGGTCACTTCATGAAGATGTCTCATTCGGAGACATCCTTGAGATCCTGAATCAAAGAGGTGACTGGAAGTTCAGCAACCCTTCGGTGGAATCTGTACTACTGGAGGCTTTTGGTAATGGCCCGTCTACTACCTGGGTGGTCCCTCCGACTAATGAGGTCCTGGAGTTAGTCTTGCAGTAGTCATGAAAGGAACCTAACTCCATTGAGCCCATTCTCAAGAATCCAGGTAGGATTATGACCCCTCTAGGGTTTAAGCAGCTTTGGTTAAAAGGTCCTCCTGTTGATGCCATGGTCATAGAGGTGGCCACTAGAAAGGAACTTGCTGACAGAAGTACCTCTGTCCAGGAAAGGAGTCA
>NC_056725.1:1311885374-1311893271 GCF_019279795.1 Protopterus annectens | reverse complement strand
TATATATATATATATATATATATATATAAATATATATAGTATATATATATATATATATGTAGTATGTATATATATATATATATATAGTATGTATATATATATATATATATATATATATATATATATATATGTGTGTGTGTATATATATATATGTATATATATATATATATATATATATATATATATATATATAAATATATAAAGATATATAGATATATGTATATATATGTACCTATATATATATATATATATATATATATATATATATATATATATATATATTATATATATATATATATATATATATGTATACATATAGATATATGTATGTACCTATATATGTATAGATATATATATATATATATATATATATATATATATATATATATATATATATATATATATATATATAAAATACATATATCTATATATATATATATATATATATATATATATATATATATATACATCAGACACAGACATCCTCCAGAGAGGTCTCATAGAAATGGATAACTGGTGCCAGAGCCATGGCCTTAAGCTAAATGCCAAAAAATGTATAGTCATACCCTTTGGGAAAAACAAGGTAACCTAATTACCACATAGGTGTTAATCCATTAAACACGGAAGAAGTTATCATGGACCTGGGGACCCAAGTTGACAGTAACCTCTCTTTTGACACTCACATTGCCAAAGTGGTTAGGAAGACCTTCTACATTGCTCCACCTGATCATGAAGGGATTCACATCCAGATCAGGAGAGGTCATTGTACCCTGTAGTCTTCACTTAGACCAATGATTGAGTACAACGCCCCATTCGGAATGTACCTTACCGACACCTGCAGCAGTTGGAAAGACCCCAAAGTTCCTCACCAAAAGGATAAAGGCTCAAACATATGTCATATGATGCCCGACTGAAGAAACTCCAGCTCTATTCAGTCGCATACCGCCTGCTCAGAGGTGATCTGTGCCTGACATACAAGGCCATGTCCAACCTGGAATTAATGGACATGCTCCACCTCAAAAAATCCAAATCCACCAGAGCCACGTAAGCAAGAGACTTAAACCTCAGCAGGGATATAAATAGGACGTGCTGGAGGGACAGATTCATCACCCAGAGACTCCCTACACTATGGAACAGAATCCCAGTCCATGTGAGGCTGAGCCCCTCACTGACTCTGTTCAAGAGAAATCTTGACGAGTGGATGGGGGAGATCGTAGGTTTACCCAGGAATCATCTCTGTGTCACTGCTGGACAGAAGCACAGCAAACTAATGGATATAGTATTCTCATCCTAAGGGGTGGTGAAAGCCACACACACTCTGGCTGGGCTTATAAATGCCCTAGGGCAGATAGCCTAGTATGAACCTATGAACCTATCTATATATATATATATATATATATATATATATATATATATATATATATATATATATATATATATATATATATATATATATATATATATATATATGTATACACACACACACACACACACAGACACACACACACATATATATATATATATATATATATATATATATATATGTATATATATATATATATATATATATATATATATATAAACACATATATGGATATATTACTTCCAAATAACCAAACCGAGAGGTAACCAAAGCTTGTTGCAAAAATTCAACGTATACTATGCACCATAGTAATCATTCATTGAAAAAATAAAAAATCAGTTGAAATAAAATAAGTCTTTATTACGTATATACTCGGTAAGCGCTTTCACATTTGCTTCTTCAGACCATTATGATTCAAATCAGCTCATTAAACCTTTATATATACATCACATGATGTATCTAAGCAAGTAATTAAGTTATTTAAAGGAATCAAATACATTTTCTACTACTATCTGCTGCTCATAGCAGCATTTTTACATATAAAATCATATATCTCTAAATTAATATATAACTAAGTTAAAATACATTGCAGTCTAAGTCACAGAAAAATAGTGTTAACAACAATATTGTCTATAAAATTTAGCATCGCTAAGCATATCTCGCAAATTGAATATAATTCAATTAAAAGGTGAGCTTCTGTTTACAATGTCTCCCCACACATATTAATATAACTATACACTCAGACTGCTTAGGGGGTGTACCTAAGCAGTATTAGTGATAACGCTTCAAAATACAATAATAAATATAATGAATGAGAATGCAAGCAAACGTCCACTGCTTTTTATAGCGCTATGCTGTCCTTTACCATTATTTTAATATAAAGCATGATTCGACTTGCATAAAGACTTTCTTCAAAAACTTCCTATTAGTTATTAAAACATCCACCCAAGTACATTAAACATTGGGTAGTATTATATGTGCCATCCATGATACGGAGATACATGAGTTTTCATCCTATTGCTTTCAGACTGTAAAATATATACTGGAGAGCAATACATGCCAACATCACTATACAACTACCCTACTCAAATAATAAATAATTAAAACATATATAAAAATATATATATATATATATATATATATATATATATATATATATATATATATATATATATAAATAACGATTAATAAAAAATACTCAGGAAGCCAGTTATTTTTTATCCTACCTCCATACTTCACCCACCTATAGATCAAGATCGGTTGGCATGGTGTTTATGCCGACAAATTCAAGAACCCATAAAATAAACAACAACCTTGACTTATTAGTGGTAATCTAACACATGAATTATAGATTGTAGATGAATGAAAATAAAAAATCGAAAATCAAAAATTAATAAGAAATAGTGCTCCTACCACTATTGAATTAAAACAAATGAGGAGTATGTTTTGCGTTATACATTAACTCCTTTGGGCACCTATTACCAGATAACGACGACATATATGCATTACTGCCTCGTTGTCATCATTGACTCCTGATAACTCCCGTTAATCATAACATTAATTGTCAATAACAAAATAATTCTTCTTCAGTTATGTTTAACAAATTAAGAATAATATTATTATAAATAAACTCACTATTATTAATTGTGAGTCTATGGCACTATCACACTGGGGTATATTATATGTACCCATAGCAAGGCATAGGACTAATGTCAATAAAAATGTCAGTAAAAAACACTTGCAACAATAAGATGAAAAACAGTTTAAACATTAGTATCACTATTCATTCACCTGTAAACTGGAAGTAACATCATCCAAGGCATATGCACATTCCATAAGATGTCTCATTCAAGCACATATTTAAGTCTGGATATATATGTTAACAACATACCTTACTGGTACATTTATTTAAATCAAGACGACTATCCCTGATCTAAACTAGAATCTCCACGTAACATATTAGCGTAAACAATAGCAGCATATTGATTGAAAAGTTGTTACATTCTACTGTGTACTATTAGAAAGTAGTACATCTGATCATTTTGCTTATTATAATGAGCCCTAAACTATTTGGCTCCAAATTAAAGCAAAAAGGACAAAATCTACATTTTTGAAGTCCTATAAATGATGATGTAACTAGCTCTCCCATATTTAAAATTTTACATTTGGAATATTATTATTTCACCAGGGGGATAAGATCATGTAGCTTTCAATCGTCTGGCTCTAAGTATCGGTTTAATAGAGGCCCTCTCCTTGAGGCCCTTACCTTTATCTGAACTTAATCTCATTATCCAATTAATTACTCTCTGTTCAGTGGTATTGCGTATGCTACCTTGTCTAATGGATGGAGTTATATAATCTATTGCCATAAATTTAAAGGAATGGTCAGGCCCCTCACTGTTTACGTGTTTCGCTAGAGCATTTGTCATATGTCCTATTCTTATGGCATATAAATGCTCCCTTATCCTAGTTCAGAGCTTCCTATTGGTTTTTTCAACGTAGTAAGCTCCACATTTTTGACAGATTGCAAGGTACACTACATTCTCAGTGTCACAGGAGGCTGAAACATGAAAGTAGAAGATTTTGTCATTATCTGGATGGAAAAAAGAACTGCCAGTGTATATATATTGGCAGTATCCACATTTCCCACATGGGCTTGTACTAAAATGATTCTGATGATCAACATTCTTATTTGGATAACATAAAAGTTTTTTCAAATTAGATTTATTCTTGTACTGGAAACTGGGTTTTTCACCTACTATCGTTTTTATATATTCGTCACTAGTGAGAATGCGCCAATGTTTGTTAATAATATCCATCACCACTTTCCTGTCATTGGTGTAATACAGAGGTATTCTCAAGTGTTTATAGTTGTTCATCCTCTGAATTTGATTACAGGTATGCTCTGTAAAATATGGTGTAGCCTTACTCTGTCTTAAATCTCCTATATTCTCCAAGCCTTTATTAATCTCATGCTCTGTATATCCCCGCTGAGTGAGTCTAAGTTTAAAATCATTGATTTCCTGTTGCAATCCCTGTTCTTGGACATTTAGAAGTGAGATTCTCATGCTCTGTCCTTTTATAATATTCTCAAATATATGTTGAAGGTGCATACTTGACCTGTATAAAAATGTGTTTCTATAACAAGTTTTCCTATGAACACCAGTGTTAACACAATTGTTCATTACCCTCTCCACAAATACATATAGGTAATCAATTCTACTGTCTGAAAATTCAGAGGTGAATCTTAAATAAAGAGTCATTTTATTGATCATTGTAATGTATGATGACAAATCCTCTCAGTTACCTTCCCACACAAGGAAAACATCATTGACGAATCGTCTATAAAAACGTACATATTGAGTGTGTGGAGCACACTTAAATAAACTTTCCTCTTCCCACTCAGCCAAAAACATGTTGGCGTAGCTATTGGCACAGGACGTGCCCATAGCCACGCCATCACGCTGGATGTATATTTCATCTTGATAGATGAACAAGTTATTTTCCAGAATGGCTTCTGCAAACATTGTTATTAAATCTATTTTTTGATCTGTGTACTGACTGTGTTTCATTAGATAATGTTTGATGGATTCTATCCCTATGTTGTTGGGAATGATGGTAAATAAGGATTGTATATCTAATGTCACCAACAAGGTATTTGGAGTCATAGGGTTCTGATCAAAGTGCTGATACAAATCCAAAAGAAATTGTTTGGTATCTTTTAGAATATATTTGTTACAATCTATTAATGGTCTTAAGGATTTCTCAACGTACAAAGATAGTGGTTCGGCACTCCATCCACCTCCTATGACGATTGGTCTCATACAGGGATTTGTACAATGTTTATGTATTTTGGGTATCCCCTGAATACTAGGTATCAATGGGTATTCCACCTGTAGGAATCCTGCCAATTCATTATCTATACTATGTATATGTACTAATTCAGTTATCATATTGTTGAGCCTTTGTTTGATCTGCTCTAACTGTTGTTCAGTAATCTTACGATAAAACTTGTCATCTCCAAGCATTTCTTTCATAATGTTTTGATAGTGAGTCTTATCCATTACCACCAGGGGTCCATCCTTATCCTCTGGTCTAAAGACTATGCTATCATCATATTTTAACCTTTCTAATGCTTTTCTTTCATTGTGTGTTAAAGTATTGTATGTGTATTTGTATGGTTTTACATTGGTAGAGTACTGTTAAATATCCTCTTCCACTATTTTGTAAAACGTTTCTAATACTGGGTGGTTCTGTGGAATGTAATCACTTAATTTCTTCAATTCATGTCGGCTATCATTTCTATCTATCCCAAATTGGTATCTCAACATAACAATCCTAACAAACAATTTAAGGTCTGTAAGCACATCTGTTAGTTTACTATTCACTGTTGGAATAAAAGACAAGCCTTTATTCAAGATTTTAGCTTCGTGATAGTCCAGAATTTTGCTTGATATATTCCAGACTAAGTTGTTTTCTTCTGATACCACATCTTTTTGAGGGTTTGACCAGTTTGTCTCTCTTCCGATAATTTCCGCTTCTGCCTCCCAGGGCTGGCGGATCGACCTCTCTTGCCCCCCCTCCCCAACATGAATTGAAGAAATTAAGTGATTACATTCCACAGAACCACCCAGTATTAGAAACGTTTTACAAAATAGTGGAAGAGGATATTTACCAACAGTACTCTACCAATGTAAAACCATACAAATACACGTACAATAATTTAACACACAACGAAAGAAAAGCATTAGAAAGGTTAAAATCTGACGATAGCATAGTCTTTAGACCAGCGGATAAGGGTGGACCCCTGGTGGTAATGGATAAGACTCACTATCAAAACATTATGAAAGAAATGCTTGGAGATGACAAGTTTTATCGTAAGATTACTGAACAACAGTTAGAGCAGATCAAACAAAGGCTCAACAATATGATAACTGAATTAGTACATATACATAGTATAGATAATGAATTGGCAGGATTCCTACAGGTGGAATACCCATTGATACCTAGTATTCAGGGGATACCCAAAATTCATAAACATTGTACAAATCCCCCTATGAGACCAATCGTCTCAGGAGGTGGATGGAGTACCGAACCACTATCTTTGTACGTTGAGAAATCCTTAAGACCATTAATAGATTGTAACAAATATATTCTAAAAGATACCAAACAATTTCTTTTGGATTTGTATCAGCACTTTGATCAGAACCCTATGACTCCAAATGCCTTGTTGGTGACATTAGATATACAATCCTTACTTACCATCATTCCCAACAACATAGGGATAGAATCCATCAAACATTATCTAATGAAACACAGTCAGTACACTGATCAAAAAATAGATTTAATAACAATGTTTGCAGAAGCCATTCTGGAAAATAAATTGTTCATCTATCAAGATGAAATATACATCCAGCGTGATGGCGTGGCTATGGGCACATCCTGTGCCAATAGCTACGCCAACATGTTTTTGGCTGAGTGGGGAGAGGAAGGTTTATTTAAGTGTGCTCACACACTCAATATGTACATTTTTATAGACGATTCGTCGATGATGTTTTCCTTGTGTGGGAAGGTAACCGAGAGGATTTGTCATCATACATTACAATGATCAATAGAATGACTCTTTATTTAAGATTCACCTCTGAATTTTCAGACAGTAGAATTGATTACCTAGATGTATTTGTGGAGAGGGTAATGAACAATCGTGTTAACACTGGTGTTCATAGGAAAATTTGTTATAGAAACACATTTTTATACAGGTCAAGTATTTACCCTCAACATATATTTGAGAATATTATAAAAGGACAGAGCATGAGAATCTCACGTCTAAATGTCCAAGAACAGGGATTCCAACAGGAAATCAATAATTTTAAACTTAGACTCACTCAGCGGGGATATACAGAGCATGAGATTAATAAAGGCTTGGAGAATATAGGAGATTTAAGACAGAGTAAGGCTACACCATATTTTACAGAGCATACCTGTAATCAAATTCAGAGGATGAACAACTATAAACACATGAGAATACCTCTGTATTACACCAATGACAGGAAAGTGGTGATGGATATTATTAACAAACATTGGCGCATTCTCACTAGTGACGAAGATATAAAAACGATAGTAGGTGAAAAACCCAGTTTCCAGTACAAGAATAAATCTAATTTGAAAAAACTTTTATGTTATCCAAATAAGAATGTTGATCATCAGAATCATTTTGGTACAAGCCCATGTGGGAAATGTGGATACTGCCAATATATATACACTGGCAGTTCTTTTATCCATCCAGATATTGACAAAATCATCTACTTTCATGTTTCAGCCTCCTGTGACACTGAGAATGTAGTGTACCTTGCGATCTGTCAAAAATGTGGAGCTTACTACATTGGAAAAACCAATAGGAAGCTCCGAACTAGGATAAGGGAGCATTTATATGCCATAAGAATAGGACATATGACAAATGCTCTAGCGAAACACGTAAACAATGAAGAGCCTGATCATACCTTTAAATTTATGGCAATAGATTATATAACTGGA